>NW_027468564.1:8302504-8307504 GCF_046254945.1 Alosa pseudoharengus | reverse complement strand
ACATTTAAGCACAGCTCAGAGTGTTTGTTTGGATAACTCCAGCTCACACACACACACACACACACAGATCAAATTAAATTGAAAATGTACATTGGACAGTAGAGTGAAGAACCATTGTGTTCAAAAACAATCAGAAGCCCTAACCCCTAATCTAAATTTATGAGTGAAAAGTGTAACTATTTCCTGTTGTTGTTTTCAGGCCTGTTTGTTTTCTTGTATGTGGTTCATTTCCTGTTGTTTTTAGGCCTCTGTTTGTTTTCTTGTATATGGTTTATTGCCTGGTTAATGTGCATATTGCATGTTCAGCGTGGCTGCTTTCTATCGGCTTGATTGGTCGAGCTAATGGCTGAAACCTGATAGGGTATTGGCCTGACAGATATTAAAATCCGGACAGATGTAGTGGGACACACACACACACACACACACCCCAATGGCAGGATGTATTGGGAGGTAGTGGGTGTTGGTTGATGCATGTTATGCTTTCTCTCCGAATTGAAGTATCACACACACTTACCACATTCTCTCTGTCTGATACAGACACACACACACACACACACACACACACTAGGGCTGGGACAATTAGTCAACGTAATTGATTACATAAATTCGTCGACCTGAATAATTTGCGTCGACTATTCGCAATGTAGTATGTATTTATTGACACACCTGTGATAATCTATAACCTGATTAAAACGAATGATTCCAGAGCGCACTTTGAGATATGTATCCAGGGCTGTAGCTACACATCATTTGTTGCACGTGCAACAAAAAATCATTCTGTGCGATTTCCGAACGTAACACCGATGCAACACTTTGTTTGAAGTGTGTGTGTAGGGTATGTGAGAGGGGAATCGATGTGCTTTGATTCCAACTTGGTAGTAGTAGTCTACGGGCTTAAAAAGCATGCCCACATGTGTGTACATAGTATCCAAACAATTATACTCAAAATCCTAGGACAGCTTGCGAATTATCCTCCTGAGCCCAGCAAGGGTTTTGCCTAAAGCAAAAGTATCTTCTGACTGGGCCAAGGTGCATTCAGATCTATGACAATCGGCTTGTTCCTTTGCTTTTTTTAGTTTAATACGAACTGAAAACCCAGACACGACCGTTCAGTTAAAACGTCAAAGAAAAAAGCCTGCTGAGAATGTTCGCTTCTATCTGTCAAATTTGAACCCAGTTCATGCTTTATGTGCAACATAACACTAGTCTCACTTAGTGGGCCTAGTGCTTAATTAGCCTATACAAGGATCAGAAAGAGAAAAAATAAAAACTTCACAACATGCCTAGTTAAGAGGTTAAGTGGTTGGTTAGGGTTTTTAGGGTTATGATTCAGTCCGCATCAACAGGACAGACCAACCTAACCAACCTAGACCATGCTTGGTTAAGGGTATTTGTTTATTGTGGTAATATGGTGGCAGCATGGAGGGGAGTGTCTCCAGGACGCTGGTTTCACTGTTAAGCCTTCATGAGGTGTCGTGGGCCTAACTTAACGAAACATCGATGAATGAGGGTGCCCACTTGATAGCCCCGATGACATGCTGCATACTGTATACTGCTGTTGGATGGGCCATTTGTCTTGTGTTTGTCACCATTGGTTGGCAGATTGTTGGTTAACATGCTTGTTCTAAGTTAATTTGGGCAGGAGCTTCTGAATGTGTGTTTTACCTTGGATTTTGGCACAAGGGATTATAACACCTAAGCCTGTGTATTAATGTAATCTTGCATGTGTAGAAGAAGAAACATTCACAAAAATCCATGGCATATTCTCTCTTCCTGATAGCTGTTGAAAATGGCATGGAACTGACAGGGATTGTTTTTTTGTTTTGTTTTAATAATAATAATAATAATAATAATAATAATAATAATAATAATACATCATGCTGATAGCTTCTGCTTTTCCCAAATACAATGTAGCCTACAGGTTTACATGGTCTTTTATCAGTCCAGTTGCAATTGATGAACTGTGATGAACTGCCCTACTTGTGATTAGATGTTAAAGGTTTTTTTTATCACCCGGAGAGAAGAAATACTCTTTTCTGATTGGCTGGCGGGGTGGCTTTTAATTCTGAATAACGGGACACCTATGAAGTAGATCTGGTTAAAAAAGTTTAATCGCCGTTCCATATCAATGCTTATGAATGGTGACTATAACAACCATAGTAGGACGACGGTTGAGCCTGGAGGCAGGCTTGCAACAATGGACTCAACTGTAAACAAGCTAACTGTCCATGCTACAACAAGCTGAACTAGTGGGCTTCTTTTTAAACGGAACCGCGTGTTTCCTTTGCGTGCTATGAAGGCATGGCTTTACAGTGGCAACCGGGTGATAAGCGGGATAACGGCCTTCGAGGTGTGTCCAGTTATACGGAATTAATGGACTCGGGCGGAGGCTGCGCCTCGGGGAGTTCTTTGCCCCTCGCCCTCGTCCATTAATTCTGTATAACAGGACACCTCGGCAAAAGTTATCCATACATAACGATGCTACAAATTTTGTGGCTGGTGCTACAAATCTATTCACCTTTGCAGCACCAGTACTATGTGCAAAAAAAAGTTAACATACAATCCTGGTATCGCACGTATTGCAGGCATCATAAGCTGTTCTGTCTGATACGCCATGCTGATGTTATAACCCTAAAATAACTCATCCTTATCACCTAACACATGAAACATAAAAAGGTTAATGCAACAAGAACCAAAAAAAAAAAATGAATGAAATGTTAATTAAAAAAAACTCTCTGATATTTGGGAATGGAAAAATAATGGATAAAATAATCGAAAAATGAATCGTTACATTAGTCGACTAATCAAAAAAATATTCGTTAGATTAATTGTTTATAAAATAATCATTTGGGAGTCATAACACATACACACACACACACACACACACACACACACAGACACACACACTTACCATGTGCTCTCTGTCTGACAGTCTTCATCTTGGTGATGAGGCTTTCGTCCAGGCTGGATATGTGTTCAGCTGACACCACCATGAGCAGACAGTGAGCCTGATCAGCCAAACTGGGACTACTGTTATAGTAGGAGCCCTCGTCAGACAGTGGAGACACCGGATTAAACTACAGGAGAGAGAGAGAGAGTGGAGACACAGGATTACACTACAGGAGAGAGAGAGAGAGAGAGAGAGAGAGAGAGAGAGAGAGAGAGAGAGAGAGAGAGAGAGTGGAGACAACGGATTACACTACAGGAGAGAGAGAGAATGGAGACATCTGATTTAACTATCGTGGGGGGGGAGAGAGAGAAAGAGAGAGAGAGAGAGACATCCAAATAAACTACGGGGGAGAGAAAGAGAGAGTGGAGACATCAGATTCAACTACAGGAGAAAGAGAGAGTGTGGAGGCACTGTATTAAACTATGGGAGAGAGAGAGAGAGAGAGAGAGAGAGAGAGAGAGAGAGAGAAGACACTGGATTAATCTACGGGAGAGAGACATCAGACTAAAGTACAGGAGAGAAATTGTGACAAAATCGGCCTGAAATCATGTAATCTGCACATCACAAAACATTGCAAACTCACTGCATTCCATTATCGTTACCGTTGAAACAAGAATGACACATCAGCTGCTGTGCCATTATTGCTGAAGAACTACTTTAATTATTAATATAAAAATAGTAAATAAATAAGTGAATAAATTATTGCATTTTTGTTTCTGTCTTTTTAATTTTCTGAAAACCATCACTGTGCATCATGCTTAATACTCTTTGATTTATGGTCTTTAAGGGAATCAGGCGTGTCTGAGTGTGTATGTAGGTGAGTCTTTTAGGGAATCAGGCGTGTCTGAGTGTGTATGTAGGTGAGTCTTTAAGGGAATCAGGCGTGTCTGAGTGTGTATGTAGGTGAGTCTTTAAGGGAATCAGGCGTGTCTGAGTGTGTATGTAGGTGAGTCTTTAAGGGAATCAAGTCTGAGTGTGTATGTAGGTGAGTCTTTAAGGGAATCAAGTCTGAGTGTGTATGTAGGTGAGTCTTTAAGGGAATCAAGTCTGAGTGTGTATGTAGGTGAGTCTTTAAGGGAATCAAGTCTGAGTGTGTATGTAGGTGAGTCTTTAAGGGAATCAAGTCTGAGTGTGTATGTAGGTGAGTCTTTAAGGGAATCAAGTCTGAGTGTGTATGTAGGTGAGTCTTTAAGGGAATCAAGTCTGAGTGTGTATGTAGGTGAGTCTTTAAGGGAATCAAGTCTGAGTGTGTATGTAGGTGAGTCTTTAAGGGAATCAAGTCTGAGTGTGTATGTAGGTGAGTCTTTAAGGGAATCAAGTCTGAGAGGCCGTTTACACGACACCGCCGGGTGGATTTTCTCTTACCGCTTTCACACCTTTAACGACTCCGGCAAGAAAAAACCTCGCGTGTACACACAGAGGTGTAACCGGCTAAATGTGCTGTAGTGCATATGTCAGACCAGTCGATGGCGCCGCTTTGCAGAAGCTTCACGATATTTTTGCGTAAATCGCGTAGAAGAAAACATTGTTGAAACAGTTTGTTAAGCCAGAGAATGTCTAGTAAGTGCTCTGGTTAAGCAGTCGCATGAAATAAGGAGACTACAGACAATTCGGTTTTCAATTCAACTGTTAAACTAATAAAGTTCATTTTCAAGGTATGTGACTGCTATGTGAAATTTCAAATGCTTAGCCTACGCATTGCATTAGGTCTGAGCACCACTGGACAAAAACACTAATATGTAGTAAGCTAATGTTTAACTAGGCTAAGCTAACGTGTGCTTCTAACTTAGCCACTAAAGGCTGATAGGCATATAAATCATGACAGGGGAAAGAAAAACATTTTAATATGATAAATAAATGGTTCGGTTTGTTTTGACAAGCAACATGTCAGGTCGAGTGCCGTGGCTGGGTTAGGGGTGGGGCTGGCTATGTCGTCATAGGATTGCCGGCTTCACACGTCTACACGGCACGGTCTAGCCGGCGGTTTCAGAAGTTCCCACTTCGGAAGCCGGTTTCAAAAGCTATCGGTTTCAGTCTCCTAAACTGCCGG
>NW_027468564.1:7007504-7015004 GCF_046254945.1 Alosa pseudoharengus | reverse complement strand
ACTGTACATCAGATGGCCTAAAGATTAGGCCCCTCTGCATAGCATTCAGTGATTTGCATGCAGTTTTTTCAACACTGACCTTGATCTAGCCTAGTTTGGCTATTTAAAGCTACTTTATTGCCAAAACAACACAATGTAAATGAACTATAACAAACAATAAAGGACTTAATCACACAAAGTAGGCCTACTATTTTACTGACTATAAAAAATGATAATTATGTAGGAAGTTTAGAACCCAGAGTTGACCTGCACACTACAAAAGTGCACCGAATTCAACACAAATGATTCAATACACTTGGAGGAGGTATGAGTCCTTTCTTTTCCAGATATCGTAGGATTTCGCCGTAGTATCGTTTCAGTATCGAGCATCGTGATATTTATGGCAGGTATCGTATCGAAGTCATAATTTTGGTATTGTGACAACACTACAAGCCTGCACGCAACACAGAACGAACGAACAGGCGGCAGAAAATGAAAACGCTGTTTGTATGCATGTGACTGAATAAGAGGGGATAATATTAATTGTACTAAAATGAAATAAAATAATTGTGATCATGTCTGAGGAAGAAACGGAACAACCTGAACAAACTCAAGATGAGCCCGAAGGCCCAGAAACAAATAAAGATGATAAGAGAAAACACGTTTTTAAAGAGCTTAGCGCAACGCGTCGCGGCAAACTTGGTCATTGCATTCGTAAAATGAATGAAATTAATGAAATGATAATGTTTAGCACTGGTGATGCTGATAAGGTGACAACACAATTGAATGCATTTCATGAAATTCTGAACAAATTTAAAATATCTCATGAATCTGTCCAAATGTTGTTAACTGATGATGTGAAAGAAAATGAAAATATTGACTGGTATGAGCCAAAGATTGCAAAGTTTAATGAATTTATTTCTCAAACTGAGATCTGGTTGGAACGTCAATCAAATGAACAATCACTTGTTGATGTGACTGATAGTGTTTCAAGAGTATCTAAGGCTGACTCAAAGGCATCATCTGCCCACACAGCACGCATTAAAATCGCTGTGGATAAAGCTGGTTTAATGGCCCAAGCCAAATCCTTGAGAGAGAAACATGAAATGGAAATGGACAAGGTTAGGTTACAAGCTAAAATGGAAGCATTACAATTAAGAGAGGAAATTTCTGTCACTAATGCAAAACTACAGGCCCTGGAGGAAATTGAACCAACAGAATCAGGTCTGAGGTCTGAGGATGACATGAATGCTTACCTGGAGAAATATATGGAGAAAAGATCACACCGAACAGAAGAGCCAGTGGAGGCCAAATCAGTGGAAAGCAGCAGAGTTACTGGCATGTCTCATCTGGATTTTGTGGAATTGGGACCAATACCTAAAACACCATTTCAGAAAGCTATGCGTGTACATCAGAAGTTGGTAGCGGCACCAGAACCAACCACTACTGCAGCAACAAGGCCAAATGTACCAAGCCAAGGAGCATACAGAACTACTGTGACTAGGCCGAGAAGAACACAATCTACTCCTGGAAGGGAACCAACAGATCCCCCTGATAGCACAGAGTTGACAAATCTGCTTGTATCCGTTCTATGCCAATCATCTCTTCCAAAGAAGGAGGTGCCTGTGTTCAATGGTGACCCTCTGGACTTTCAGTTATTTATGCAAGCATTTAAACACAATATAGAGGATAAGACTGACAGTAATGAGGACCGACTGTACTTTTTAGAACAGTATACAGTTGGACAGCCAAAAGAACTAGTTAGAAGTTGTTTTTACATGGATGCAGCAGCTGGTTATGCTGAAGCAAAGCGCCTGTTCAAGCGCCACTTCGGAAATTACTTCAGGATCACAACTGCCTATATGGAGAAAGCCTTAAACTGGAGTGTAATCAGACCAGACGATGGAAAGGCACTTCATAGTTATGCTTTATATTTAAGAAGTTGTAATAATGCTGCCCAAAACTTTCGCTACATGTCAGAACTTGATTTACCATCCAATATGAAACAAATTGTTTCAAAACTCCCCTATAAACTCCGAGAGAGATGGAGAGCGGTGGCATGCGACATTATGGAACAGACCCAACAGAGACCTAAATTCAATGACCTTGTCAGATTTGTTGAAAAGCAGGCCAGAATAATGCAGGATCCAGTCTTTGGCAATATTCAAGATGCTCGCAGAGAAATAAAGGTGGTGAGAGCACCTACAGTGAACTTGACCTACGGAAAATCTAGCAGCAAGCAGAGCTTCGTCACTGCAGTTTCTCCAGTTATCTCTAATGCGGTGGTTGCAAATACCGACATCAAAGAAAATGGAAATCAAACTTTCATAAATTCTACTCCTGTTAATGCAAAGGATGCTCTTTCCAAACCCTGTGTTTTCTGTCAAGGAGAGCATGCATTGGAAACATGTAAAATGATATTAAAACTTGCTCATAAGGAGAAAGTGGAGTTTCTCAAGAAACATGGATTTTGTTTTGGCTGTTTGATCAAAGGACATCTCAGTAAGACATGTAAAAAACGCCTAACATGTCATGCGATAAGAAACACCCTACCATCTTGCACATTGGAAACTGGCAACCAGGTGGCGCCACATATGCTAAGACATCTGTAGAAACCACGAACAATACCACCTGTGGCACAGCTGTTCAGGCCAACTCTGTCACCGTCACCATGGCACCAACTGATCAAACAGGGGCTGGCAATACTGACCACAAACTGGCTATTGTACCTGTAAGAGTGAAGACGGCTAAGGGTAGTCAGTCTGTCAAAACATATGCGTTCCTGGATCCCGGGAGTTCCGCAACTTTCTGTACGGAGAAATTAATGGAACAACTGTCCGTCAGAGGGATGAAAACAGAAATTCTGCTCCAAACAATGAGTTATGAAAAGCCTGTGAAAACATATAAATTGAGTGGACTGGAAGTATGCAGCCTTGAAGGCGAAGATTTCATAGAACTTCCAGAGGTTTTCACACAACAAGCCATTCCTGTGAACCATCAGAACATCCCGAGAGAAGAAGACTTAAAACGATGGCCTTACCTGAATGCGGTCAAGTTGAAGTCCATCGAAGCTGATGTCAGTCTGTTGATTGGTGTGAATATACCAAAAGCCATGGAACCACTGAAGGTCATCAACAGTCAAGACAATGGCCCATATGGGTGGATAGTAAATGGACCACTGGGAATCAGCTCACTTGTTGATATACATGGCCGACCACAGATAACAACCAATAGGATATCGGTGGCTCGTCTGGAGGATCTTTTGGTCCAACAGTACAAACAAGACTTTCCAGAATTTACCTACAAAGAGAAAGCAGAACACTCATGTGAGGACAAGAAGTTTCTGAAAATCATGAATGAATCCATCAGAAAAAAGGATGGTCATTTTGAAATCCGACTTCCTTTCCGTAAGGATGACATCTGTATGCCTAATAATAAGCAAGTGGCTGAACAAAGAACACAGAGCCTTAAGAAAAGATTTGCGAAGGATGAGTCTTTTAAAAATGATTGTGTGTGCTTTATGAATGATATCTTTGAGAAAGGGCATGCAGAAATGGTACCTGAAGAACAGCTCTGCCGGACTAATGGGAGACTCTGGTACATTCCCCACCACGGAGTGTATCACAAGAGGAAAAAGTCAATCCGGGTGGTCTTCGACTGTACTTCAGCCTACCAAGGTATATCTTTGAACACTGAGCTAATACAAGGCCCAGACCTTACGAACACCTTGTTAGGTGTACTTATGAAGTTCAGACAGGAACCAGTAGCAGTGATGGGGGACATTGAGGGAATGTTCCACCAAGTGAGGATTCCTGAAAAGGATGTGGACTTCCTGAGGTTCTTGTGGTGGCCAGGTGGTGACACTAACCAAGCACTAAGAGAGTGCAGAATGAGTGTGCATCTTTTTGGTGCGGTTTCATCTCCCAGCTGTGCAAATTTTGCTCTCAAGCAGACAGCCAAGGATAATGAAGGGAAAGTTGATGCCTCAGTACTCAACACCATTTGTCACAATTTTTATGTGGACGATTGTCTGAAATCTGTTTCAGATGAAAAGCAAGCCATCAGTTTGGTTCAGAACTTGAAGACCATATGCGCAACTGGAGGATTTAAACTTACCAAATGGACCAGTAACAGCCGTTCTGTCCTCGCATCTTTACCTGTAGGAGAAAGAGCAAAGGAAGTTAAGAACATAGACCTTGAGAAGGACAGGCTTCCTGTGGAGCGAGCCCTTGGCATGCGATGGGATGTTGAGTCAGACACATTCTTCTTTGACATCACACTGAAACAACGACCGGTTAGTCGAAGGGGAATCTTGTCTATGCTCAATTCTGTCTATGATCCTCTAGGATTTTTATTACCAGTTATGCTCACAGGAAAACTGATACAGCAGGAGTTGTGTAAGATCAACTGCGGATGGGACGATGAAATCCCAATTGCCCTTGCGTCAAAATGGAGCGAGTGGCAGAAAGATCTTCACATGATCTCCAACTTCAGAATTGAAGGATGTTACAAACCAGTGGATTTTGATGTCACTGAGGCCCAATTACACCACTTTTGCGATGCCAGTGAGAGGGGCTATGGGACAGTCAGTTACTTAAGACTTACCTGCAGAAGAAGACCACTTCACATTGCGTTTGTAATGGGGAAAGCGAGGGTTGCACCCTTGAAAGTAGTGACAATTCCCAGACTGGAGCTCACTTCAGCAGTTTTGGCTGCTTGGATGGATAATATGCTCAAGAAAGAACTGGAACTTCTGATCTCAGACTCCTTCTTCTGGACAGATAGTACTTTTGTCCTAAAGTACATCCTGAATGACACACAGAGATTAAAAACTTTTGTGGCGAACAGGCTAACTGTAATTCGCGATCTGACACAGAAATCTCAGTGACGTCACATTAAGACTGATCTCAAACCAGCAGACAATGCGTCTAGGGGAATGCGAGCTGAGTCTTTTCTGAAAGGAGGTAGTTGGCTTAAAGCAGTGTTTTTCAACCACTGTGCCGGGGCACACTAGTGTGCCGAGAGAGATCATCAGGTGTGCCGCAGAAAATTACCCAAATGTCACTCACTGGTCCAGAAAAGCAACTGTTGCATGAAAGAATTTATAACCACATGCTCTTATTGATTGTATGATTGCACTATTTGTGGTATGCAGGCATTGTACAACGGGGCCCCATATCCAGTATACACAGAATCATCACATATCCAGTTCATAACAACAATTAAATTAGATATATTCACCTACAAATGATACAGAGGGCACTTGTTTTATTGAGCAGGTTTTGCATAGAAGCCATAATAAGGTCATATCTGTGTATTATTTTAAATTTTAGGCTATGGTATGTTTATTTTTTCTTCACACAGGATGTTAGTGTGCCGTGGGACATTTTAAGTGTCAAAAGTGTGCTGTGGCACAAAAAAGGTTGAAAAACACTGGCTTAAAGGTCCAGACTTTCTGGCCAAATGTGAAGCTGATTGGCCGAAACTCTCCGCAGAACCATTGATGCTTTCAGACAGTGACTCCGAGGTAAAGAAAACTGTTGCTTTTGCAACAGCAGCCCATGAAGATCCTCTGACTCACTTTATTGGATACTTCTCATCATGGGACAAACTCATCAGATCTACAGCCTGGCTCTTGAAGTTTAAAAGGACTCTGAGACACTTAATCCAATTGAAGCGAGCAGGTACCTCACAGAGTGAATCAATAAAATCAGAACCTGCAGACCAGCAGCTATCTGTGCAGGATCTTGCAGATGCTGAGGAATCGCTTGTAGCTTATGTTCAATGGCAAGCCTTTAGGGATGAAGTGAAAGCCTTACAAACAGGCCAAGCTGTAAGAAGGAGTAGCAGACTCTACAAATTGGATCCCATGCTTCATGATGGAATATTAAGAGTGGGAGGCAGACTGAGTAAGCTGGCCATGACTGAGGAGATAAAACACCCAGCTATTCTGCCTAATGATGACCACCTCTCAAGACTTCTTCTGAGCCATACCCACCATCTGGTAGGTCACTGTGGAAAAAATCAAATGCTCTCGAAACTCAGGATGAAATACTGGATACTCAAGGCAAATCAGGCTGCAAGGAAAATAACCTTACTCTGCAGATGATGGCATGGTACTGCTATGAAACAGAAAATGGCTGACTTACCCCTCATGCGCATAACACCAGATCTTCCCCCGTTTACACACACTGGCTTGGACTATTTCGGGCCCATAGAAGTTAAATCTGGCCGTAGTCGGGTAAAGAGATACGGAGCCTTGTTTACGTGCCTTGCAAGTAGAGCTGTACACCTAGAGATGGCTTACTCTATGGACACCGACTCATGTATTTCAGTATTACGAAGATTCATCTGTAGACGTGGTCAGGTAAAAAAAATAATTTCACGGAACGAATTTTGTGGGCGCAGAGCGAGAATTAAAACAAGCACTTGCTCATTTAAACATGAATAAGATCCAGAATTCCATACGTGAAAAGGGCATCAAATGGACGTTCAATCCGCCTTATGGTTCTCACCATGGATGCGTGTGGGAACGTCTTATTCGAATAATAAAGAAAATCCTTTACTCCATCACAAAGGAACAGACTTTAGATGATGAATGTCTTCAAACTACCCTGTGCGAAGTAGAGGCAATTCTCAATGCCCGCCCCATTACAGAAACATCTGGAGACTTTAAAGATCCTGAACCCTTAACTCCAAATCACCTGCTTCTCTTAAAAGGGAAACCCATACTTCCACCTGGGCTCTTCACCAAGCAGGACTGCTACTCCAGAAGAAGGTGGAAGCAGGTTCAGTACCTATCAGACCTCTTCTGGAAGAGATGGACACGGGAGTACCTTCCCTTAATGCAAAAATGAAATGAGGTCAAAAGAAATCTAAAACCTGGAGACATAGTAATGATCATAGATGAAACCTCTCCACGAAACTCATGGAAACTTTTCCAGATACAAAGGGCTTTGTACGTCGTGTCAGAGTTAAAACTCAGACAGGAATCTTGGAGAGACCGATTACCAAGCTGTGTCTTCTTAAAGACATGTCCTGACTGACCAACTGACCAGACTGATACACTACACACACTACACTGCACACAACATGGTGTTTGTTTCAATAATATCCTGATACCTACTGAAATATTTGCCATTCACCGAAGTAATATATATTTTTACATTATTGAATGGGTGTGAGTATAAACTATGAATCTGTTGAACACTTACCTGTTGATGTTTATGAAAAAAAAGAGATGAAAATAATGTGTAAATGTGAAATAATGTGATTTTGACAAGGACTATTGAATGGACTTTGATTTTGCAAAACTTTTTGAGAAAAGACTTTGAAGTCCCCTGACCTTTTTTCTTTTTACAAGGGGCAATATTTTTTGAAAGGAAAAACATTTTGATGGACTTTCTATGAACTATTGAAACTATTGAAAAAAGAAAAAACTAATATGTGAAAAAAATAAAAAAAGGAACTTTGAATGTAAATGCTGTTACAATGGACTTTGAACTGTGCGGCTCCTTATGA
>NW_027468564.1:6992504-7002504 GCF_046254945.1 Alosa pseudoharengus | reverse complement strand
CCAAATAAAACGCACATCGGCCTGTTGCCTATTCTGCCAGCTTGTGACAATATATCGTCCAAAATGCTTGATTGCATTGCATTCTCCACATTTTTAGCTAAATTTTCATGTACCACATCAGCATTTTTGTTCAGTGAATCTTTTGTAAATTGCTTTACAATTACCGTCGGTTCTAATATGGCACCGGTGCCGACACAAACGGTAGTAACTGCATCAAATAACAATGTGGATTTCGGTGCCTCATTTCGGTGCTTAAATAGCGTTTTTTTTATTTTTTTTTATACGAGGCATCACTGCATGTCATGCGCCATCTCTAACGTCTTGCTCTGATAGCAACACATCCAGATACAGTTAGCTAACATATTGTAACGTCCTGGGTGTGTTTTGATGTGCAGTTCGGGTCTATGTTAATGTTTTGTGTGCATTGTGCTGTCTCTGTGCCTTGCTGTGTTTTATGTTAACTGCCAGTAGAGGCGCTGCAGGGGGGGCGGGCACGCCTGAGCAGCAGAAAAGTTACAGTGTTGTTTTTATCTGTTGTGTGGGGTTCGCGGGAGTTCTAGGAAAAAACAAGGACTGATATTGGCAAGTCGCAGCCCGTAATGGCGACAAGGTGCTGTACCTAATAAATGCTGGTGTATGAAAGTGGTTTCCTGTCCGAGTAACTGAGAACGTTACAATATGATAAACACTGGATGTATAAACCAGAGAGGTACACCACATAGGCGAGTGGACAGTGTTTGACAGCTTGCGTGAGCCCAAGTAGCTTACTTTAAAGCGATATCGCGAGCTCCTGTCAAGATCTAGCAGTGGGCCTAACTACAAGCAAAAGGCTATGAAACAACATCAACAGTAGGCTAGCCTATACATTACACAATATCCTTGCTAATGTGCTAACTGACATTTATTTGAAATGTTATCAGCCAAGTTGTAAAGTGAAAACTTTATTTCACGGTGTGTTAAACAACATAATGGCATGATATTAATCTTTCATGTGCATGAGGCCCATTTAGCATCACAATGAATATGAAGATCATGTTAAAAGTAAGCTGGCAAAAAAATAAATATGTAGGTTACATACCTGATGTCACTGAGCTGTCAAAGAGGCTACGAAACCATCATCGTACGTTATCGCTAATTAAACTCAGCTGACTGGTGTTAGCGCATAGCCATAGTTGCTGTTAAAATGCCTACTAGGCTAGCGCTGGGAATCTAAACACTTTAATACCGACATGTAGTCTAACATGTTCAAAACTACTGCGTGTTATGGGTTAAGACATGACATTTCTTGAAGCATTTAGGAACACACTGAATTAACTGGAAAATAGAGTCCCTGTTAGATTAGCTTGCTTGCAAATGCCGTTGTCCATGAACTGGCAGTTTTATGGCAAGCAGTTTTAACATACATTATGGCGAACCGCCTACACTGGGCAAACTTGAAAGCAGAGCTCACCATTGTGTGTGCATGCATGGCAAGCTGTTTTAACATTTAAATGTATTATTCGTAGGAGCAATGAGATATTGATAGTAAATTGAATATAACAGTTCAATTTCATGTTCAAATTTGTCTTATCAATAAAATAAAAAGCAGTTTTTTAGACCATGTTAATTTAAAACATTTTAAAAACAAAGTACCGGTTCAGGCACCGTTTCGGCACCGGCACCGTTTTAAAAGTGATTTAGCACCGGTATCGGATAAAACCCAAACGATACCCAACCCTAATCAGCGCATCTCTAGTGTGTGTGCCTCTCTCTCGCTCAGAGGGGAGGGAGAGGCTGAGGGTCGATCCAGCATGGATTCTAAACTCTGTGGTGGATAGGATCTACAATTAGGTGTTAACAATACTACTATGCTAGGTCAAAGTACTCCCAAGTGCTATTGCGCCACACATTGTAGTTCTCCGGTTTATTCGCTTGGAAAATCGCCACGTTTTTTATGTTGCGTGGCCGTAGCATTTCTATCAACTACTAGTGCAACTGTATTTAAGTCGGGAAAACTTGGATGTTTCTGATTACTTCTACGCTTAGTTACCGTCAAAGCCCGCTAGCATAGCAACATGCTAACACAGTCCAGCCGCGCACCAGAGCGGACTCAACTCGTGAAAGTTAAGGTAAGAACATATATTACTACTGACATTGGGTGGCGTGTTCCTTTAAGAAGTCTGCTATAGGAGTGGATTATTGCATTGTTTGGAAAACTAGATCATTAGTTAATAATCAAGCATGGCTGATGTAGTTGAAGATGAGGGAATCAAGTCTAGTGCCTCGAACACAGATACAGGGATGGAAGACAGTGAACATGCACCCAAATTAAAAAAGGCCAGAAAAGGAAAACTTTCACAATTAACTAAAAGGAAGAATGCAATGATTCAACTTATGGACGATGTGTCAGGTGTGCAGGAAGTTAAAGAAAATCTGCAAACGTATACAAAATTGTTGGAAGACTTTAAATCCATACATAAAGCTTATCAAGAGCTGTTAACAAAGGATGACATAAGAAAGGATGAATGTGAATGGTTTGAACCTAAGATCAAAGAAATTAATCATTTTTATTCTTCTGTCTCTGAGTGGCTATCTGGAGCAACTAAGGCTGTTGAACCCCAAGAACCGGAAGTTGACCCAAAGGACAGTGTGTCACAAGTCTCCAGTCATGGGTCCAAGTCAAGAGCTTCTTCTGTTGCTTCTGCAAGGATATGTGCTGAAGCGGAGAGAGCCGCCATCATGACCAAGGTTGCTGCACTGAAAGAAAAGCATGACTTAGAAGAACAGGAAAATGTGCAGCAAAAGGAAATGCAAGCATTAAAGCAAAAGCGTGAAGCCCTGGAGCTGAGAACACAATTGGCAGTCTCATCATCAAAAATTGCAGTTCTCCTGTCTGCTGAAGAACAAGGATCTGTGGTAGTCAATTCAATAGCTAAGCAACAAACTACGCATCAACCAGAGCCAGCAGTACACACGCAAGTCAAGCAGCCTGATGAAAGTCTGCCGAGTGAAGATAAAGATGCAATGAATGCTTACTTGGCTGAAATGTCAATGAAAAGTGACGCTACAGAGAGAGAATTTCTTTCTTTAGAAAAAGTCACTAAAGGCCTTTCAATGATGCAAACCCCTAGTGTTCGCCCCAGGGATGGCGTCCATTTTGAGTCCATTCCAGAGAGAGAGGGTGCAGGCATTAAGAAGACCAGCTCAGTGCAGAAATCAAGTACTTTTGATTCCTTTAGAAAGAGTGAAGACCTCTCCTGGACCACCAACACTGCATCACTGGCGAAGAGAGCTCAGCGCCGCCTGTACTTCCTGCGGAAACTCAGGCGAGCAAGTGCTCCACCAGCCATCATGACCACATTCTACCGAGGCACCATTGAGAGCATCCTCTCCAGCTGTATCGCTGTGTGGGGCGGAAGCTGCACTGAATACAACAGGAAAGCCCTGCAGCGCATAGTGAACACAGCTGGAAGGATTATTGGTGCTTCACTCCATATGAGCCCAGATAGGGGCTATGAAAGGGCAAAAACTTTGCTACAGGAATATTTTGGAGATGAATTCAAAATCTGTTCCGCTTATATGAAAAAAGCAGTGGAATGGCCTGTCATTAAAACTGAAGATGTAAAGTTTGTAAAGTTAATCCAAGGCATTGCAAGTCTTCACACTATTCTTGAAGAGTTGCTGTAATGCAATGGAAGAACTGATTTACTCGCATGAAATCAACTTGTCTTCAAACATGAAAATCTTGATCATGAAACTCCCCTACAAACTCAGAGAAAGATGGCGATCTTACGTTTGTGAATTTCAGGAGAGACAGAATATCAGACCTCAATTCTCTAATCTTGTTGCATTCCTTGAGAGGCAAGTGAGGGTGGTTTCTGACCCAGTGTATGGGGACAGCCCACCAGACCTACAGAAAAGCTACCCATTAAAGCTAAGTCCAAGTCTAGTGGAAGCAGCTTTGCAACCAGTGTCTCCACTACTGCCTCTCATCCCACTCAACAATCTAAAGATGTTGATTTATACACATATTGCTCCCTATGCAACAGCAATCACACATTAGAGTGCTGTAGTGCATTTAGGAAAAAGAAACAGAGACAAAATTTACTTTTTAAAAGAAAAAGGAATCTGCTTTGGCTGTCTACATCAAGGCCACATCAGCAAGCACTGTAGACAAAGACTTACCTGCACCGTGTGTTCCAAACAGCACCCCAGTGTCCTCCATATTGGGAAGATGGAACAAAAATCATCGCAACAAGAAAAAGGTCATACAACAGAAGCAGTCAACACTATAAATACGCACCCTAAAGCATGCGGACACATTGGGGCCGGTACTGGGGCCGGTAACGTGCTTTCAGTATAGCCCGTGAAGGTCAAAGCTAATAAAGGTGAAAAGGTCATCACAGTGTACGCTTTCATAGACCCATGTAGCTCCGCTACTTTTTGTACAGAGCGCCTCATGTTTCAGCTGAATATGAAGGGCAGAAGAACGAACATCTTGTTGCAAACAATGAGTCAAGAGAAGTCAGTACCAACATATGTGGTCTCAGGCTTAGAAGTTGCTGGTCTTGATGGAAACAATTTCATACAGCTACCCGACGTGTTTACACAGAAAAAAATGCCGATCACTGCAGACAATATCCCTATGAAGCAGGATCTCGCTAAATGGCCCTACCTGCACAAGGTCAATATTCCAGAAATAGACAGCAGCATTGAATTGCTGATAGAAACCAATGCATCAAAGATCATAGAACCCTGGGAGATAATAAACAGTCAGGGCGAGGGACCATATGCAGTGAAAACTCTAGTGGGATGGGTAGTCAATGGGCCCTTAAAAAGTGGCAAGTCTACTGCCTCCAACGACTGTCAGTCTACCATAGTGAACAGGATCTCTGTTGCAAATCTAGAGAAGTTGTTGATTAGTCAGTACAATCATGACTTTAATGAAAGGGCATCAGAAGAAAAGGACAAAAAGTTCCTTAAAATGGCAAATAAGTCAGTCTCACTTACAGATGGTCACTATACACTTAACTTACCCTTCAGGATAGACGATGTGCAAATGCCTAACAATCGCCACATTGCCATGCAGCGTCTCCAAAGCCTAAAAAGAAAGCTGAAGAGAAATTAATCTTTCCACACAGAGTATGCAGCCTTTTTGAATGATGTCATAGCTCAAGGATATGCAGAGGTGGTCCCGCAGCAAGAGATGGAAGGAGCCGAAGGAAGAACCTGGTATATTCCACATCATGGGAAGAACACACTCAGGGTGGTGTTTGACTGTGGTGCAGTATACCAGGGCATATCCCTGAACTCAGAACTTCTGCAAGGCCCTGATCTTACCAACTCACTAATTGGAGTCCTGCTCAGGTTTAGACGTGAATCCATAGCTCTCATGGCAGACATTAGATCTATGTTCCATCAAGTTTGGGTGTCCAAGTCAGACATAGACTTTCTGCGCTTTCTGTGGTGGGCAGATGGGCACATTGAACAGGATCCAATAGACCATCGCATGTTGGTACACTTGTTTGGAGCTGTTTCCTCACCAAGCTGCGCCAGTTTTGCCCTGCGAAGAACGGCTGAAGATCATCCCCACATCAGACCTCAGATGACCGACACCATAATTAATCATTTCTATGTGGATGACTGCCTAACATCTTTGCCTACTGTACAGGATGCAGTGTAGCTGACAGCAGACTTGGTGAGGTGTGCAGTAAAGGAGGATTCCAACTTACCAAATGGGTGAGCAACAACAGAGCTGTGCTATCAACCATAAAGGAGGAGGAAAGAGGAAAAGACATCAGATCCTTGAACCTAGATAAAGAGCAGCTACCAATTGACCGCGCTCTTGGACTTCAGTGGAGTGTGGAAGATGACACCTTCAGGTTTGACATCCTAGTTCCTGAAAAGCCACACACACGGAGAGGAATGCTGTCAATGGTAAGCTCCGTGTATGATCCACTTGGTATTTTAGCACCCCTCACTCTCCCAGCCAAACAACTATCACAGCAGCTCTGTAAGCAGGGCTATGGATGGGATGAGCCTATACCCAGAGATCAGTCTAAGCAGTGGATTAATTGGATTCAGGATCTTCCAAAACTGGCAGATTTTAGTGTTTCACGCTGTATCAAGCCCATTGACTTTGGAAACCCACCGTCCTTCCAACTGCACCATTTTGCTGATGCCAGTGAGATTGGATATGGAGCAGTAAGTTATCTTCGGATGACCAATGACCGGGGTGAGGTGCATGTGTGTTTTATGATGGGAAAAGCAAGAGTTGCCCCTTTAAAGCAAATGACGATCCCAAGACTGGAATTGGCAGCCGCGGCGTGGTCTGTTAAGGTAGACAAGCTGCTCAAGGCTGAACTGCATCTCATCCTCCAAAGTTCACAATTTTGGATAGACAGCCAGGCTGTATTGAAGTACATAGCCAATGACAGTGCAAGATTTCATACCTTTGTCGCAAATAGAGTTTCCTTCATAAGAGAGAACAGCAATGTTCAACAATGGAAGTTCATCAACAGCAAGTATAATCCAGCAGACGATGCCTCCAGGGGGCTGAGTGTGCAGAAGTTCCTGGACAACCGAAGATGGATTTATGGCCTGAATTTCTTGAGAAACAAAACCACACCTGGCCAGCAGAGTGTGCCGAAGAAGTGTCTCTGTCACAAGACGACCCAGAGGTTAAACGTTGCCCTGTTGTGTGTAATGTGATTCAAGATGATTCAAGTCCTACTCATAAACTTCTCACTTTCTTCTCAGACTGGACCAGGTTGGTGAAAGCTGTTGCCTGGTATCAAAAGCTTGGAGACAGCCTGTTAGTTCTAGCTGTCAAAAGGAAACAACTTTTGACTGACATCACCACCTGTTCTTGTCATCAGAATGTGATGTTTGATCTGCAAGCCTTCAAGGTAAAGCTAGGTGGTCAGTGCACTTCCCTGGATGATCTTGAAAGGGCTGAGAGGGCAATTCTGTCAGTCACTCAAAGGCAGGCTTTCCCTATTGAGCAGGAAAGGTTAGGAATGACACCACCTAGTGGTGTTCCTAAAAAGAGCAAGATTTACAGGCTGGATCCTGTGCTGAAAGACGGGTTGCTCAGATTAGGAGGACGGTTATCAAGGGCGGCTATGTCTGAGACCATGAAGTATCCCATCATCCTTCCAAAACAGTCTCACATATCCAGTCTAATACTTCGCCATATCCATGAAAAGTATGGGCACTGTGGCAGAAATTACATCCTTAGCCAATTGCGGAAAAAGTACTGGATCGTCAGTGGAAATAGTGCAGCAAGAAGTGTAATCTCAAAATGTGTGCTCTGCAGACGTTTGAAAAACAGGACAGGAGAACAAAATATGGCAAATTTGCCATATGAAAGAACACAGCCAGATCTTCCACCATTCACCAACGTGGGCATGGACTATTTTGGTCCAATAGAAACCAGAAGAGGTAGAAGTTTGGTAAAAATATATGGTGTGCTCTTTACGTGTTTCTTGCAGAGCTGTCCACCTGGAGATGGCATACTCCCTTGACACGGACTCCTGTATCCACGCCATCAGGAGATTTGAATGTAGACGAGGCCAGGTACAGCATATCTGGTCCAACCTAGTCGGTGCTGAAAAGGAATTAAAAAAGGCTTTGTCCAGCTTTAATAGAGATAAGATCCAAGGTGCCATGCTTGGCAAAGGAATACATTGGACCTTCAATCCACCAGGGGCATCTCACCACGATGGGGTGTGGGAGAGACTGATCAGGTCAGCAAGATGGGTCCTGAACTCTCTAGTACACGAACAAACATTAACTGACGAAGGTCTTCAGACATTGTTTTGTGAGGTTGAGGCCATCCTTAACAACCGCCTAATCACCACAACATCTTCTGATCCTTTTGATTTGGAGCGCCTTACCCCAAACCACAAACCCAAATCCTACTTCACTCTCAACCTGTACTCCCTCCTGGGGAGTTTTCCAAAGCTGACTTGTACACCAGGCGCCGGTGGAAACAGGTACAATATCTGGCGGACCTGTTCTGGAGACGATGGACACAAGAATATTTGACACTAATGCAAGAACGGCAGAAGCGGTCCAAAGTGAGACAAAACATCAACGTTGGGGACATCGTGGTGATTGTTGACCCTACCTCCCCTAGATCGTCATGGCCTCTGGCAAGAATCCTGGAGACAAAGCCTGATTCCAGTGGATTGGTCCGGTCAGTGAAACTTAAAACCAAGACGGGCATCCTAGAGCGTCCAATTACTAAACTGTGCCTGCTGTTAGAAGAGCCACATTAAGGACCATGTATGTATGTTTTTCTTTATACTTTATAAGCAGTATGTTTAGGGGCCGGACGTGTAGGAGCCAAAATCATTTATGTTACTGTCTTTGAGTCATCTCCCTCTAGTGGTGGCTGGGCCTTTCACCAACATAGGCAGGTGATGCTACCTGGAGGGCGTGGCCGGAGCAGGAAGCTACAGTCTTCGACAGCAGAAGCTGGAGGAGAAACTGCTCCATTGAATCAGTTGCAAATCTTTGCAATCCTTAGTTGGATTAACTTTACGAACCTATGAACTTTATATTTTCATTTATTTGTAATAAACCCTCCTATACTTTCGGATATCAAAACACCTGTGGACGTGGATTATTCTCCTTTGGACAAGTGGGTCAGACATTCTAGCTCAGCCACCATAGTGGTCAATAGGACAACAAAAGAAACCACTACAGTGTGTGTGTGTGTGTGTGTGTTCATTAAGCCGTATGCAACGTGCCTACATTGTCTTTTGGGAGTTTGCTTGGTGAACTCTGAGTAACACGGGAATCGCAGTTGATATACTGCACTGAGCCGCCGACGCTCGCATTTAATCCTTCCTGCTGAAGCACGGGCGCTCGCGTTAAACCCTCCTGCGCTGCATTGTTACAACTTCATGGGAAAGTTTCACCAACCTTTAACTACACCGGCCACTGACGGATAGGCGGCCGGTGAACGCGCGTCTCTCCAGTCCTGAGGAGGACCATTTTAGGAGTCACAGCCACTGTTTTTCTTTCGTTAATTTGTTTATGTTTTCTTTTTGAGTTTGGTGGGGCAAACTTCAGCATTTTAATCGGATCGACTGTGCGCAGCTTTGGGCCTACAGACCATAGGTGAGCCACTACGTGGCCCAGCGCAGTAACTCCTGTCGCTCGTCTGTTTGCTAGCTCTGTGTGTGTGTATGTGTGTGTGAGAGAGTGTGTTGGTTTGTGTGTCCATGTTTGTCTGTGTTTGTCTATTTAACCGCTTAGGCTATGTGCAATATATTTGTCTGAGGACAGTCCTTGTTTGCAGTGCTGAATGTGTGCGGTGCAGAATCAAATAACTATCAGTGTGTACAAATATTTATCTAAACTTGTGTGCAGTGAATATTGTGTGCAATATACGGTGTGAAATCTATTAGTATTATTATTTCCTTTATGCACATTTATTTTGGTTTGAAGTGATCACCTGTGAATATTGTACCACGCTTGTTTGATACTTATTTATTGACTGTCCAACTACAGATTGTTGTTTCATGCCTGAGCGGCTACTATTTATTGTATGCATTGCCTCAATTATTTGTTGTTAATAAATGTTCTACTTTTGATTACATCAGCCCCAATTGTTCCTTCACACGAACAGCCTGCATTAAGGCATTTAAGAGGTCAAAAGGTGTTTTGCGCTCAGTAGCGCCCCCTTCTGGTTACAATAGTATGAAGTACTTTTTGTATAGGCTACTATCTTAATCTTGGAATATGGGGAGGGAAGTGGCGCGTCTGAAGAAGTCAGCCAAATATGAATGTAATTCTGCGGCATTAAGCAGATGTATTTGTTTATTGTACAGAAAAATAAAAATGACATGTCAAGCAGTCAATTGACTACATTGCTGTCAAGAAGTAGGCAAATTAATGTGGGTCATAGTTGTCTAGCCTGTTAAAAATGTCGCTAGATAGTATTAAATCGCCAACAACATTGTTTTGCAGAAGCTACAGATTAATTCTGAACAGTTATTTCTCTACTGTC
>NW_027468564.1:6910004-6987504 GCF_046254945.1 Alosa pseudoharengus | reverse complement strand
GCATTTGGGGGTAAGAAAGACATATGATCGCATTATGCGTCATTCTATTGGCCTAAATTAAAGAAAGATGTTGCGGCCTATATAAAAACCTGCCACGTATGCCAGATGACTGGAAAGCCCAATCAGGTTATAAAGCCTGCACCTTTGCATCCAATACCTGTTGTGGCTGGTCCTTTTGAGCATTTACAGTTGGACTGTGTAGGGCCGTTGCCTGTTGCTAAAAGTGGGTCTAGGTATTTGCTGACCATAATGTGTCAGGTAACCCGTTATCCTGCTGCCTACCCACTACGCTCTATTACAACCAGGTCCATTGTAAGGGTTCTTTCACAGTTTTTTTCTATATTTGGTATTCCAAAGGTTATCCAGACTGACCAAGGCTCCAATTTTATGTCTCGTGTCTTTGCTCAGGTTTTACGCCAGCTTCACATAAAACACAACAAAGCCTCAGCTTCCCACCCTCAGAGCCAAGGTGCTCTTGAACGTTTCCACCAGACACTGAAGTCCCTTCTCCGTGCTTATTGTATGGAGTTGGGACGTGACTGGGAGGAAGGTTTGCCATGGCTGTTGCTTGCCTCTAGGGAGGTGGTTCAAGAAAGTACCGGGTTCAGCCCTAATGATTTATTCTTCGGCCACTCTGTACGTGGGCCTTTGGCTGTCCTAAAGGATGGTTTGGACCTCAAGGAGCCACCAAAAGCGTGATTATGTAAATGGTTTTAGAAGACGTCTTTACAAGGCGGGTAGGTTGGCCGTGAGAAGTTGACTAACACTCAGTTTAAAATGAAGGAGCGGTAGGATAAGCAAACTCAGCGTCGTGTTTTTGCAGTGGGTGATAATGTGCTTGCTCTTCTGCCAGTTTTGTCATCTCCTTTCCAGGCAAAGTTTTCTGGCCCATACACTGTTGTCAAAAAGGTTTCAGATGTTAATTATGTAATTGCCACTCCGGACTTTTGCTGTCACAAAACCAGATAGTTTTCCGTTGCCTCGTATAGAGGATTGTGTAGACCAAGTTGGTGCCGCCACATTTGTTAGCAAATTCGACCTCCTCAAGGGCTACTGGCCTTTGACTGACCGTGCAAGAGAGGTGTCCAGTTTCATCACTTCACAGGGGTTGTTCTCCTATAAAGTGATGAGTTTTGGGTTACGTAACGCTCCCGCCACGTTCCAGCGACTGATGAACACGGTAGTCGCTGGTCTAGAGGGTTGTGCAGTGTATTTAGACGATGTGGTGGTCTTTAGTAATACTTGGGGTGGGCACTTGGACTCTATTAGAGCTCTGTTCCAGCGCCTTGCCCAGGCTCAGTTAACTGTCAACCTTGCAAAGTGTGAGTTTGCGAGGGCGACAGTGACCTACCTGGGAAAGGTGGTAGGCCAAGGACAAGTGTGTCCCATACGAGCTAAGACTTTGGCCATAGACCAGTATCCGTCACCCACAAACAAAAAAGAGCTGCTAAGGATTTTAGGTATGGTGAGTTTTTATCGTTGTTTCTGCCCAAATTTCTCTTCAGTTGTTGCTCCGTTAACTGACCTACTGAAGTCCAGTGTCAAGTTTACCTGGACACCTGATTGCCAGACTTCCTTTGAGACTGTTAAAGCACTCTTAACTCCTGTCCTTGCAGCGCCGCAGTTGAACCGGCCATTCAAACTGCAAGTCGATGCTAGTCAGGTAGGAGCTGGAGCTGTTTTGCTCCAGGAAGATGAACATGGTGTAAAGCACTCTACATAGCCCGACACGATCGCATTGTCGATATTACAACCAACGAACTACGCAGAGTATATGGACAAAGTGTAATACACACAAACAAAAAAATACAATTGAACTGGTTCACACACTTGAATGACTACTCTCTACAAAGTGTTCTCAGAGACTCTCCAAACACTCCTGACATTGTTGTTGTTGATGATCTTTTAAAAACTGTTGTGATTCTGGAAGTGGGTTGTTGCTTTGACATGTACATGACCTGTGTTTCTCAGAAAAAATGTTAAAATACCAGCCATTAACCCTTACGAGCCCGACCGTTCTAATTTCGTTACAAAAGTAACGATGGCCAATCGTCTAATATCTCAGCTGTCCAATGACTGATTTTATTTCTGAAATCTTCCCCGTAATGCTGACAACATAAGCTTCAATTTGATATGATTGGTTAAGGGGTTTATGGCGCGAAATGTTTTGGATACTTGAAGATGAGTCTTGAGCATTATATTGGCAAGACAGTATAGCAAGCCAAAGCTGAATAAATCAATGGGCGCCGCGTTTCTAAGTTGCGTTCTCTTACATGAAATAAGTTGAGCGATATTTTTACTCCTCTCAATATGTAACGTTAGTTGTAGAAAATAAGATGTGAAATCACATATTCTGTCAGAAATGTAATTAACGTATTGCCTTTCCTCCGGTTGTTATCTGTAGTGAACTATTTTAGCTTGCTAACTTCTAAATGACAAACATCAGACGTGCTTGTCTCAACATTTTCTAAGATGGCATGACTTGAAATAGATGAAGCACAACTCCTCTCAATATTTAGTTATAGAAAACATGATGTGAAATCACATATTCTGTCAGAAATGTCATTATTGCATTTCAGCTGTTTGTTACTAGGTGAAATGTAATCTGTCTTTATCTTGATGCCAGCCAGGCAATCAGATTTAGGGTAGCTAAACCCATGTGTAATACAATGACTTTTCATAGGCCTACTTAGAAATATTTCGAGTATATTCTAAGGATGCTTCAATAGTTTAGGCTACCTCTTCTTTTGTGTGCATACATGCACAAATCTGTAGTTTTGTGATTTTATTTTTTACATTAATAAAGGTATTTGTATGATTTCGCTCTTGTTTCAGATGGAGGATGACAAGACCTACACAGACCTTCTCGCAAGCCTGAAGAGGTAGCTGACTGCTCATGAGCTTGTGCTCACAATGCTGAAGACCATGAGGGGATGGAGGAAGAAGGTATAGATTTATGTGCTGTGCGTAGGATGGTGCAGACTAAAAAACTGTGTGAAATAGACTTATGTTCTTTTTTACTCACATTGTTGTCCCAGGCATATGTGGTTTTACCAACCGGAAGGAATGGGAGCTTGTGCTTAGTAGGCCATCGTATGCAAACAGTGCGGGGCATGGGACAAAGACCCCAGAAGAGTTTCACAGGTTTCTGGGATTGATCATTTACATGGGGGTTCACTTCCCTCCCTAATATCCATTGCTACTGGGGAACCAAGTCTTGGCAGGGATCAGGGGACATTGACCAAATGATGAATACATATTGTGTACTCCAAAAAACGCAGAATACCAGAAAGCACTTTTTCTCCATTGACATTGCCATTGTCAGTAGCTTCTTGTTATTTCAAGTTTGACAATGCAATGCAGAATCTGGTGTTGAACCTAGGTTTGGTAGCTACAACCAGAAATAATTTGGAGGAAATCTATCACAACAGCTGGTAGGCATTTCCGTTGAAATTTCAGCCTCACCTTCAGCTGCTCCAACTACTACTCTGTCGTCTTTCCATCAAGTACATATTCCTGTATAGCAGGAGCTTGTTATAAAAAACGTACATAATAAAACTAAAGTAGCTTGTATGGCCCTGGAGTGTAACGGTAGGCGAATTTGTTTTATTGATAAACAAATTGCTGTCAGATTTGGCATTCTGCAAAAGGGGACGCGTTTAGTAATGAGTCATAGCTCTTCTGTGTTCAACCTTCAGGTTCCCCACCCCACCTTTCCCTATCCTCGTGTGTATATGTGTGTATGTGTTTATTCTCCACAGGCTTTTTCTAAGTATATAATCCACTTTCAAAATGTTTAGAACACATTGATTTTTGAGTGATGTTGATTGTATTCCTAGCTTTTCATGAATAATAATACATAATAATATATAATTTTCATATTATACTGATTTATATAAGGAAGTTGTATTTGTTGAATCAAATGTATTTTATGTCTCTTTTCCGAAATGGTCTTCAATGAATACAGTATACTTACTTCCTGTATTACTGATAAGGTACGGTATGTTTTTTTTTAATGTCATTCTTATTGACTGTAGCATTTGCTTATATACAAATAAATGGTTTATTCTTATAGACCAAATACATCTAAACCATTGTTTCTGACTTGATTATTAGTTTTTATGCATACTTTTATGTTGTTGGTGAGAAAGTGAATGTGAATTCTGTCAACATTCTAAATCCCGTTTCCTGCATTTTTTTACACTGATCACTAAAATTACCATAACTTTGGAAAGGTTAATGATATTCCAATACATATTTTTTTTGTTAAATAGCCCACAACTTGCTGAACATTTCATACACTCTATATTTTTCTCTATCTTGTAGAGAAATATGATGAAAATTCATTTTTATGTGAATGAAATTAAATTTTGACAAATTCCGGATATACATTTGGAGAGGATTTTCAAATACTGTTCATTACTATATCAACATTACCATATGTATTTTACATCATTTCATAGAACTGATCCTTCTGATTACAATGGTATGTATATCCCATTGATGGTATGTATTATACTCAAGAAATAAGTTTTTTTTGTGTGAGGAGGTCATCCAGCACCAAAAATGAAATGTACGGCACGGGCACGAAAGGGTTAACTCATGCTCTTTCAGTAGGTGGTTATAGCACAAAAATGGTTGTACTTATTTATGGTAGCCTTGGACATGTTCATAGACTCTGTGTTAGAGGATTGCAAATTGCTGGACTTAATAAGACAAAATCTAAGCAAATAGCCAAATACTGCTCTGTGTCAGCCATCATAGGCAGTCTGCATGTATGGAGAAGGCGGTGCCATCTCTACCCCTGATAATATGTATTTATCCACTGATTTAACTGATCATATGTATTTATACACTGATTTAGCTGATAATATGTACTTATCCTGATTTACCTGTAAAGCTGTAAGCACTTGCACAGTGTTTGTGTTGCTGTGTGAGACACAAATGGGCTCTTTATTAATATTTGGAATGCTGTGTTGTTGTAAATCATTATTGGTCATTCCAAATAAATGAATTAAATGTGTGTGTGTGTGTGTGTGTGGGAGTGTTTGTATGAGTGTGTGTGTGTGTGTGTATGTGTATGTGTATGTGTATGTGTGTGTGTGTGTGTGTGTGTGTGTGTGTGTGTGTGTCTGCATGATATCCTATATGTCTAAACTTACTCTAGTCCTGATGGGACTGATCCACTGCTGAATACAGGAGGGTCAAGCAGGGACCCATCACTCCTCATGGACACACAGCTGGGCACTGGGGATAGAGGTCTCTGTGTCTGTGGGCTGCAAACACAAACACACACAACAAAACAAATAACCATTAATGACTGAATATGTCCACCAATCATGTTACAAACATAACCATGAATCTGTCTCCTAATTATTCTACATTGTGTCTTTCATGTTTTCTTTTAATTATTCTTTAATTACATTATTTTTTAATTATTTTACCTTGTGTGTTTTTATGTTTTCTTTTTTTTAATTATGATGACTTTTATACTATTCTTTGACTATATACAGGGTGTCTACAGGTATAAACAAGTTACATTTAAGGCTTTTTAAGACCTTTAAATACCACTTCTAAATTAAATTTAAGACCAAATTACAATACCGGTATAGGAAATATACAGTACTCTTTCCAAGTAAACACACTGAATGAACAGGAACAATGCTTTACAAATGATGAACAAAGCATTTTGTAATAGTTTGCAACTGGTTTATAATAAGAAAATGATTTCATTTATAAGTGGTTGTTTCATTACTTATTAAGTATAAATCATGTACTTACAAACATATTTTTTGGATAGGCTTATTTACTATGAACAAACTATTTACTGTGTGAACAAATGCTTTACTGATGATAAATTATGTATGAACAAGAAATTACTAATGATGAACAAACCATTAACTAATAAGTAACAAAGGATTAATAAATTATAAATTGTGTGTAGTTATTATAAGGTGTTACCCGTTTCTTTTTTTTTTTTTTAAATACATTTAGCAGTTTGGCTTTCCTTAGGGTCTATGTAACTTGTAACTGGGGTAACTGGGGTAGTTCTGAAATGGTTCTATTATAATTTTTTATATCACAATACATATCGTTATCACAAGAGGCTGCAATGTATCTCACAATATGGATTTTAGGCCCATCTCTACGCTATATAAATAAACTTGACATGACTAGGACTGTTGGTGTGTAATGTATATGTATGTATCACCAACAGACGCAAAAACTGGGTGAGTTCATGCTGTCTACACTCACCCCGCACTGGTCTGTGTTGATATGTTGAGCTTGTTTAAAGGGTCATCCAATCCATCATCCATGTCCTTGTTCTTCTCCATGGTCACACGGTTGGGTTGTGCAGACTCTTCTAAAGTGAATGTTCTACAGTGACCTTGCGGCCTCCTGTTGAATAATTTTGGTTTTATTAGACCAGTACGACAGACAGGAAACGTTACATTCTGGAAACAGAATTAGCAATGACCTTATAACCTGCTGACCATTTTATTAATTTATCAGAGGGTGCATACATTAGCATACATTGATATTTGTACCAGACGGGGTACTAATAGGACACATTGCTGTGTGCACCGGGGTACGAATAGCATACATTGATATTTGTACCAGACGGGGTACTAATAGGACACATTGCTGTGTGCACCGGGGTATGAATAGAATTCACTTCTTATTGCACCAGGGTACGAATAGCATACACTGCTAATTGTACCAGGGGTGCAAATAGCCTTACCCTTTGTTTTAAGAGTGAAGGAGAGAGAAGAACAACGAAGGTGCTAACTGATCAGTGCAGTTAGTGGAAGACAAGTCTGCACAGCCTGCATCAAGCACCACTAAAATTCCAGAAACTCAGGTTGGACCAACCACAAGGTGAGGCTTTTGTGGACTCTTGTTTGCAATCAGCTGGACAAATGATTTAGCTAATTGATGATATAACCTGTACACCAGCAATTGTTGAACATTTACCTGTACAAGTACATTGACAGTAGCCCAGCCTAAACAGCATGTTGTAGGCCTACTGTAGAAATGTCACTTAAATTGCAACCGCAACATGCCTGCTTGCCAACGTTCAAACGACAACGAAAAAGATAATAAAACAACAAGAGGGTTGAGTCTGAATGACACTGAGTTTTTAGACACTGAGGGCCAGATGTACGTACATTTGCGAACGTAGCGGTATCAGCGTCATGGACACGCCGCAGACTGCGAACGCTGTCAGACCCAAGTTTCCGTCGTATTTATCAATAGTTCAATCCTTAGTGTAAACTGCGCCTTTCTCTGCCTTTCTCCGCCCATAAACGCAATTTACGAACATCCACAACTGAACGGCAGCGCCTATACAAGCCCAGTTGAATGAAGTAAACTGATGTCAACATTAAAAATGACGTGAAAGTGAAAGTAAGACATTCGAAAGGCCAACGAAAGTTAAGGTTGCTTTTGGTAATACAAATACTTTCACCACAAAAAACTGGTGCTCTAAATAGTGATTCTGTTGTCTTTGAAAGGTTCTCTTATTGACGAATTGAACTGCAATTTGGATTAACACCTGCTTTTACAAGGCGGAAGTATTTAGGCGCAGAATAGACGCGCGCTTTCAGGAGCAGTCTTTGTACATACCGCGGAATACATAACTAGGCGCTATTTACTCTTCCCCTCCCATCTTTTTACGCTAAACTCCCACTTTCCCCTGGATCCTCCCAAGAATGCATATGCATGACATGACAAACGCAATCTGCCACTCTCAGCTCCCGCGACAGGCAGTTTGCGCTTTTACATCATTGCGGCCTGTTTGTACATACCTCGCAATGATTTTACACGCACATTGCGAAACAAATACGCCTGAAGTGGGTGCAAAAGCGTTAGTACATCTGGCCCTGAGTTTTTGTAGTTAAGAAATATTTTCGTATAAAAAAATGGTCATTTTTCAATCTCCTTCACTGACGCCTATGGAAAAGGCTTAACGTCCCAAAACAACGATCAATGATCATCAAATCTCTCTCTCATATTGCTCCTCATAACCATCTATAAAAAAGTTTTTTTTCTTTTCTTTTTTGAGCACATCCGAATCCCAGGACATAACGCACTGGACCTTATAATAGGCTCGAGATATAATTCCAAAGGGGGCAGATAGGGGCCACTGCACTTAAAACTTAAAAAGATGAAGCTTTCCGAACTTTGAAATTGCGATCAGTGACTGGCATCGGGTGAACGAAGCTTTTCGAAGTTGAACAGGCTATTAAAAACTATTTGCGCACCTCCATGTCACAGGAGAGACTAGGCTCTCCCTTCTATGAAAAAGACGTTAGGCTACCTGCAAACTGGCCTATGATTTCATTGCTGAGTTTGCGGCAAAGCAAGAAAATGTTTTTTTTCCTGAGTCAGGATATGGCTAGTCAGTGTTATTTATTTGTCCAATGTTAGCCTATAGATACAGACCAGTACATTTTATCAATAGTTTGAATGTCGTGTGTGTTTCTGCTCATTGACAAATACCGTTCAGCACAATGATTCATGCCCAATTAATTCCCCCTGTTAAAGTATTCGCCTTTGTTAAGCGTTCATCTTCCGATAGTTCGTCAAAGTGACGCTTCACTCTCCGTGCTCTAACATTTTCAAATGTACTCTGAACCCCCATTTATTTGCGAGTGTCTGCGCTGTAGCCTTGGCCTGGTCAAAGGCACGCAGGTAGTCAGAAAGGACCGGTATAGAATTTTCCAGCAATTGCATTGCGTGGGTAGCGACGGAGGTCACAGGCCCTGGTGCGACTGCACTTGCTGCACCTACTATATTTACGCCACTGCGTGGAGCGCTAATGTGTCTACTGTAAATCATTCATGTGTGAAAGTCATTAGGCTGGAAGCGCTAATGTGTCTAAGCTCATTAATCTACTTTCAATAGGCCTACTGTACAGCCTGAGAGGGGAAACATAGCGTAGGCCTACTGTAGAGTAAACAATCAGTTTACTTAGTTACATTTGTTTAGTTAAATCCAATCTCCATGATATGCTTAGCCTATAGAAAGACGAAGTCGGGAAAGTGCTTCAGAGAAAACGCATTTATTGAAATAATGAACAGTCTACATTCAACATTCTACAGTCTAAATTTAAAGCACGTTGAATCCCTGGGAAGATCTGCGTGTTGTGCGGAGGAATTCGTTGATCTTATGCAGTCCTTCAGTTCACTCCTCCCCATAGCAGGGAACTTTCGTTGTGAGACCACAAAGTGTTTCACATTCTGCGGCAGTGCGCTTGCCCTTCGCTCCATCCCAGTTGGTGGTTTTGCTCCAGGCTTTATAGTGTTCCTCTGTGACGATGGACCTGAAGAGCAGACATCCGTATCTGCCCACTGGCACTTGGCCGTAGCTCTGTTGGTGAATCTTAGCGTGGTCTTCGGGACCAACATCACGCAAGGTCACGTCTATGGCAAGCGATTTTATCATTTATCTGCTAAGTTTGACTATCTGGAATTAACATTGTAGATATCAACAACGTCTTTCTGACTAGTCGCAATTACATTTTGGATAGTTGGAATTGTCATTCAAGATATCTGTAACGTAATTGTGACTAGTCGAAACGTCAGATAGAGATATCTGTAATTTAGTTTTGACTAGGCAAAACTGAATTACAGATATCTGTCCTCACGTCATTGAAAACAACATTCAACTCGTCACACATCTTAAATGGCAATTGCAGATATCTTTAATTCAGTTTTGACTAGGCAGAATGAAAGGTGAAGATATCTCAAACGTCATTATGACTAGTGCAAATTATTGTGCAAGACGTTGCTCTTTAGTTCCGTAGCAGAGCCGTCTAGATTTCTAGGCTAGAGCCCATCTACTTAGACATTGTCAGCTAATTTCCCCTCCCCAACATAATCGAAGAAAAAGTGGGCTTATTTCCTTATTTCTATGAATGGAAGAAGAATAAGCAGGCTGTAATGTCGTAGCCTACATAAATTAGTAGGCCTAGGCTACTAAATGCACCAGCACCAGCTACAGGAAATTCCATTCATAATGGTGTTGGCTGTAATCGAAAAAATCAAAGCAACATTGAATCATCAATTCTTGCTGCCAGCTCCTGTCTTGCATAGGCTGCAGCATTAAAAAGACGATTAAAAACTCCTTCGCCCTCTGGCTGCTCTGACATCGTGCTAATTACAAAGTTAACAGTTAACAGGTGCTATGTGATTTAATGATTTGAACAACAACGGTCTTCTCCCGCCTAAAGTGGGATGCGGGCCTAATTTGCATAGCAATACTGATATCTCTAACGTCATTTCGCCTAGTCAAAACTCTAATTCAAGATATCTATAATTACATTTTGACTAGGCAGAATGAAAGTTATAGATATCTCCAATTTCAGATATCTCTAATCAAAACTCATTCAAGATATCTATAACTTGATAATAGATATCTACAATCAAATTATGACTATCCCTAACTCCAGTTTGAGATATCTACAACGTCATTTTGACTAGTCAAAATTCCATTTACAAATATCTACAATGTCATTTCGCCTAGTCAAAACTTAATTCAAGATATCTGAAAAGGAACATGTACATATCGTGAATTGAAGTGAATTAAAGATATCTTCAACTGGAGTTATGACTAGTCAGAATCAAATTGTAGATATCTCTAACTGGAATTACAGATATCTACAATTCAATTGCAGATATCCGTAATTCACATAGTGGATATCTGCAACTGAATTGTAGATATCCGTAATGATAAACCCCATAGAAATGAATGGCAAATGTGGCGTCATTTGTCCTAGGAAGAATGTCTTTGTGGATATCTGAAATGACAATTATGGATAGGAAGAATTCAATTGCGGATATCTAAAATGTTCGTTTTGACTAGGCAAAACTGAATTACAGATATCTGCAATACATATCCAGTCTAGCGGGAAAATGTTAAAATCGCTTGCCATACACGTCTGCGTGTTGACTAGGAACTTGGATGCTGTCGTTGAGTGTGACGGAGAGGGCCAATGGAGACATCTGCAAGGAGGACGTTTCTGGAGCTGGTGTCGAGGTGCACCTGGGGATTGGTCTCTCAGGCGTCGAATAACTTCTCTGCTCACGTAGCGTCGCCTGAAGTTCTCCGATTCCAGCTTTCATCTCCTGTAAAATGTCTCTGTGGCTCTCCAAGTGGCTGGTCTCTCGGAGTTGTTGAAGCTCTCGTTTGAGGTTGTTGACCTCCGCTTTCAACCGATCATTCTCGGCGTCTCTGTAGGCTACTCGAGCTTTCTCCCCTCCCCCACCCCCTTCTTTCACAAGCAGTGCAGCTTTCTGAAGCGGTGCCTTTTGAAGCTAATGTAACAAATACCACCAATATTGTTGTGTGGCAATAAAAGTATCCAGGGTTTGCGCAAGTAGCCTAAATATATAAATAAATTAAGGACATACAATCCTTAACGTGAAAAAGCTTAACGTAGCTTAATGTCCCAAAACAACAAGTCGTTTTATGCGCTCATTATAAAGAAAGTTTAACGTGTCCCAAAACAGCTGTCAATTAATCACCAAACGTCAAGAGGGTTGAGTCTGAATGACACCGAGTTTTAGACACTGAGTTTTTGAAGTTAAGAAATATTTTCGTAATAAAAATGGTCATTTAACCAATAAAGGCTGAAAACATGTACAGTAAAACTGTAGGCTATACAGTACATGCAACCCAGCAGAAGACTATTATAGGCTATTGGCAAATCATTGAGCATCATTCACACATTGTAGCCTATTCTGCACAGTTTCTACACGTGGAGCGCTAATGTGTCTAGGCATACTGTAAATCATTCAAAATGTGTGAAAGTCATTAGGCTGGAAGAGTGTCTACTGTCAGTGACTAATGCGAGAAGCGGGTTCTGTGTTGTAGGCTATGCATTTTTCCGACACTTGGCTGCAAGTGTGGTGGAACGCATGGACAGAGCCCTGCGTAAAGACCGAGGCACGCACAGCCAATGGACTTACATAGCCGCAGTATAAAATTGAACACAATAGGCGTGTTCGTCTTGTCTGAGTCTGACTTTCGTCTGGCTCTCTACGTAAACGTGATCTTCAGAGGCTAGCCGGCAGGAGCTACAACAGAGGGCAGCTCATCCCGGACAGAAAGGCTACAGTCTGCCCAGAGGCGCACCTTGTCAACAGGCAAGGCAGGCAACTGCTTGGAGCCCCGAGCCGCTAGGGGGCCCCCGAGACCTGGTCTCAGCGTGTTTGCCGGTGCGACAAGCAAGAATTTCGTCCATAGATTACGTGATTTTGCGTGCTCCTGTTGTACAAACAGTACATCTGTACATGTATGCTATGGCATATAAACAGCGGATCTGTGTTCAAAGGAGTTCAAATAATCCGCACATATTTAGGCTACTGTGGTAAACGTCAATTGAGGGTGTAAAGTGATGACGAATCAACATCGGAGTTTGGCATTCAATGAAGTTACAGTAATGCTAATGGGCAGAAAGATTGAACATGGTTTGCTACATCTAAATGACAATATACTTGAGCTAGCTAGCGATAGTTACAACTAGTTAAGCAAGGAGATGGTTAACATTATGTTTGCATTTGTATTAATTGCGATAAGGACCAAGCATAACATATCATTTTTTAAATCACATTAATCGTGTGCTGCCAAAGATTTTTAATTTTACATCGTCACTTGTTCTGTTATCAACGATTCTCTTTGGCTGCTAATATTTTGACCCTTTGATGCACCGTTTATTGTCCTCAAACTGACACAGACACTTGCTAGAAGATAATAAACATTAACGCATGCAGTTCTGAACTCCCGGTCGGCTGAATGGGCTTTTTACTTATAAAAAAATAATAAAAAAAACCCTGTCGGCTCAGTCGACATGAAATTGAAATACATGAAACAATTTAAATCACTGAAACACCTCAAGTTTAAGCTATAATCTACAACATGGGTCGGCAACAGGCAAATTATTGCGCTTTTGGGTCGGCCAGCGCTTCAATGTTGCGCTTTTGTGCCTCTGTTTGGAGCAGATAGACCACCTTGAAGGTGCCACTGCGTTTCGTAGTGCATTATGATATTCTTTTCAAACATCGGCAGCGTTGCATATCGGATACACAGGCTTTGCATTTGTGAAACCAGGTAGGATGAACACAACATTTTCTTTCCATTCCTCTTTATAGGCCCAGCTATTTTTCTCCCAGCTCCAACTCCTGTAGCTCGCTTCTCACTCTGCATGCTAATATTTCTTGTTAGCAAACAATAAACATTGTAACATCAGGAGATGGGTCAACCAAGTAGCCTATTTAAAAATAAAAGTAAGATAGACTTTATCCAAAGAAGTAATTAGAAAAAGTCAGGCTCTGTGCTAAACTGTCTATCAATGCCAAACTTATAGTATCCTAACGCCTATATTTACTATTCACAATATTGAAAGGGGAGATAAAATAGTTAATCAAGAAAAAAGAATTACTAATTTTGGGTATAGAACCCCAATAAAACTATTTCATTTCTATACTTTATATTTTGTATAAGGTTTATATTGGAGTTTTAAAATAATTGTTTATTTGTTAACTTTTTTATTCTTTACATTTATATTTTCAAATTATAAAAAAAAGGTTTTTCACTTTCATGTTTGGAACTACAGGTCTGCGCGGGACTGATTTTTCAGTCCCGCGCCCGCCCGCTCCCGCAATATTCTGTCCCGCTCCTGCCCGCTCCCGCATTAATGTGTAATTTTTAGTCCCGCTCCCGCCCCCATCTGTAACATGATGTCCCGCTCCCGCCCGCTAAAGCCCGCATGCAGGAGGGATTTCATTTTTTCATTTTTCAGTTTTTCATTTCTGTCTCACGGAAGGAGCACACACACCTGAGAAAGACTCCAGATGTCAGTTTCTTGGTTCTAAATGTAGACTAACAACTGAAGTAGGCCTAGTCTGGTGCCCTCATGCTTTCGATTTCGAGTTTTGACAATGAGCCACGTAAACGACAATATAGGCTATAGGCTTAGGCTACTATCCGTCAGTTATGCTTAAACCTCGTTTTTTTAATGCTGCCTAACAGAACATCCAGCTGAACTATAGTTATGAACACTACTTTAATCATTTCCATATTTAATTTTACGCACATATTTAATTTGCGGGAGTGCAGTGAATCATCAGTTTGTCCCGCACCCGCAAACGCACCTCTCTCATCCCGCCCGCTCCCGCAAAGAGCTTTCAAAAGTTGTCCCGCGCCGTCAGATTATTTATAGCCTAACATAATGGTGATGAACACTGGTCGATAAGGCCCCCTAGGAATTTTTGCTTAGGGCCCCCACAGACTCTAGAATCGCCTCTGAGTCTGCCTGACGTGACTCGCGGGAGACATCGCGGAATCTTGTTTGCAATAAACACAGCAGAACTTTCATTCTTACTCATTAAAATGAGCATGATGACTGACGAAATAAATTATTATGATGTAGTTTAAATAAACCACTGTTGTCATACAGTTAACAGGCCTGCATTGTAGCACATAAATTCAATATCAAGTGTTTCCCCTATATGTGTGTCTATCTATTTAGCCAACAGCAGAAAATAACAGAATATCCAAACGTTTTCAGTAGGCTAGCCTACCATTGTTGCAGAAATCACGTATAAGAATGTATCCCTTCGATTTCTGTTTATTTTCGCATATTCCAACATAAGGAAGCAGCATGAGCCTCTAGTCATAATCATCATGAGGACATTCCTCCCAAATGGCCCTATCACGTCTTTGAACTGACGTCATGAGGGCGTGTTTCAGCTCGTGCAGCTCGTGGAAGGCAACTGCAAGATCTGTCTGCAGGCTAAGACTCCCGCGATATTTTAAGGCCATGTGACATGGTGTCACGGTGGTAATGGTGCTTTTTAGATGTCTCGTAAATCCGCCGCCCGAGTTGGAAAGTGTAAATTACCCAGCTTTCTTGCGGCATTTTGGGCAGGCACGCCCACTTTACCTCGGAGTACTTGAGAGTACCCCGAGGTGGACGTACGACCTTACAACAAACATGGCTGCGCCCATAGTTGAGATGAGATTACATGTATTTTTTTTGCATATGTACTGTGTTGGTCATGTTAATACCGAGGTGAAGTTAGTTTGATATTTGATATTCGGATATTCGACAGATATTCAAAAAAAAAAAATTATGCTGCCGGTTTCACCCCGTGTTTGCAGACAATGTACAAACAGATGACCTGTCTACTTGCTCCCAGCCGACCATAGGGACCGTCTAAAAAGTAACTTCTGAATTACCTTCATAGTCTTTTTTGTCAATAGCTTTGACATCATGTGACCTAGTGACTCCAAACCAATTCAAAATAGTTATCCTGTATGGGACTCATCAGACACACTTCTTTTTATAGTCACTGTATGCACACTGTATTTTATATGAATATTTTAAAGATAATACATTATTTATCATAAGAAACGGTCTCCTTTTTTTCAATACCTCCCAAGCCATGCGACCTAGTGACTCTAAACCAATGCAGAATAGTTATCCTATATGGGACTCATCGGGCACACCTCTTTTTATGGTCACTGTATGCACACTGTATTTTTTATGAATATTTTAAAGAAAATACATTATTTCATATAATAAACAGTCTTCTATTTTTCAATACCTCCCAGGTCATGTGACCTAGTGACTCCAAACCAATTCAAAATAGTTATCCTATATGGGACTCATCAGACACATCTCTTTTTATGGTCACTGTATGCACACTGTATTTTATATGAATATTTTAAATATAATACATTATTTATCATAAGAAACGGTCTCCTTTTATTCAATACCTCCCAAGCCATGCGACCTAGTGAATCCAAACCAATGCAGAATAGTTATCCTATATGGGACTCATCGGGCACACCTCTTTTTATGGTCACTGTATGCACACTGTATTTTTTATGAATATTTTAAAGAAAATACATTATTTCATATAAGAAACAGTCTCCTTTTTTTTCAATACCTCCCAGGTCATGTGACCTAGTGACTCCAAACCAATGCAGAATAATTATCCTATATAGGACTCATCTGGCACACCTCTTTTTATAGTCACTGTATGCACACTGTATTTTATATGAATATTTTAAAGATAATACATTATTTCATATAAGAAACAGTCTCCTTTTTTTCAATACCTCCCAGGTCATGTGACCTAGTGACTCCAAACCAATGCAGAATTGTTATCCTATATGGGACTCATCGGGCACACCTCTTTTTATGATCACTGTATGCACACTGTATTTTATATGAATATTTTAAAGATAATACATTATTTACCATAAGAAACGGTCTCCTTTTTTTCAATACCTCCCAAGCCATGCGACCTAGTGAATCCTAACCAATGCAGAATAGTTATCCTATATGGGACTCATCAGGCACACCTCTTTTTATGGTCACTGTATGCACACTGTATTTTATATGAATATTTTGTAAAAAAAATACATTATTTCCTATATGAATGGTCCTCTTTTTTCAATACCTCCCAAGTCATGTGACCTAGTGACTCCAAACCAATGCAGAATAGTTATCCTATATGGGACTCATCGGGCACACCTCTTTTTATGGTCACTGTATGCTATATGAATATTTTGTGAAAAAAATACATTATTTCCTATATGAATGGTCCTCTTTTTTCAATACCTCCCAATTCATGTGACCTAGTGATTCCAAACCAATGCAGAATAGTTATCCTATATGGGACTCATCGGGCACACCTCTTTTTATGGTCACTGTATGCACACTGTATTTTTTATGAATATTTTAAAGAAAATACATTATTTCATATAATAAACAGTCTTCTATTTTTCAATACCTCCCAGGTCATGTGACCTAGTGACTCCAAACCAATTCAAAATAGTTATCCTATATGGGACTCATCAGACACATCTCTTTTTATGGTCACTGTATGCACACTGTATTTTATATGAATATTTTAAATATAATACATTATTTATCATAAGAAACGGTCTCCTTTTATTCAATACCTCCCAAGCCATGCGACCTAGTGAATCCAAACCAATGCAGAATAGTTATCCTATATGGGACTCATCGGACACACCTCTTTTTATGGTCACTGTATGCACACTGTATTTTTTATGAATATTTTAAAGAAAATACATTATTTCATATAAGAAACAGTCTCCTTTTTTTTCAATACCTCCCAGGTCATGTGACCTAGTGACTCCAAACCAATGCAGAATAATTATCCTATATAGGACTCATCTGGCACACCTCTTTTTATAGTCACTGTATGCACACTGTATTTTATATGAATATTTTAAAGAAAATACATTATTTCATATAAGAAACAGTCTCCTTTTTTTCAATACCTCCCAAGTCATGTGACCTAGTGACTCCAAACCAATGCAGAATTGTTATCCTATATGGGACTCATCGGGCACACCTCTTTTTATGATCACTGTATGCACACTGTATTTTATATGAATATTTTAAAGAAAATACATTATTTCATATAAGAAACAGTCTCCTTTTTTTCAATACCTCCCAAGTCATGTGACCTAGTGACTCCAAACCAATGCAGAATTGTTATCCTATATGGGACTCATCGGGCACACCTCTTTTTATGATCACTGTATGCACACTGTATTTTATATGAATATTTTAAAGATAATACATTATTTCATATAAGAAACAGTCTCCTTTTTTTCAATACCTCCCAGGTCATGTGACCTAGTGACTCCAAACCAATGCAGAATTGTTATCCTATATGGGACTCATCGGGCACACCTCTTTTTATGATCACTGTATGCACACTGTATTTTATATGAATATTTTAAAGATAATACATTATTTACCATAAGAAACGGTCTCCTTTTTTTCAATACCTCCCAAGCCATGCGACCTAGTGAATCCAAACCAATGCAGAATAGTTATCCTATATGGGACTCATCAGGCACACCTCTTTTTATGGTCACTGTATGCACACTGTATTTTATATGAATATTTTGTAAAACAAATACATTATTTCCTATATGAATGGTCCTCTTTTTTCAATACCTCCCAAGTCATGTGACCTAGTGACTCCAAACCAATGCAGAATAGTTATCCTATATGGGACTCATCGGGCACACCTCTTTTTATGGTCACTGTATGCTATATGAATATTTTGTGAAAAAAAATACATTATTTCCTATATGAATGGTCCTCTTTTTTCAATACCTCCCAATTCATGTGACCTAGTGACTCCAAACCAATGCAGAATAGTTATCCTATATGGGACTCATCGGGCACACCTCTTTTTATAGTCACTGTATGCACACTGTATTTTATATGAATATTTTAACGAAAATACATTATTTACCATAAGAAACGGCCTCCCTTTTTTCAATACCTCCCAAGCCATGCGACCTAGTGACTCCAAACCAATGGAGAATAGTTATCCTATATGGGACTCATCAGGCACACCTCTTTTTATGGTCACTGTATGCACACTGTATTTTATATGAATATTTTAAAGATAATACATTATTTACCATAAGAAACGGTCTCCTTTTTTTCAATACCTCCCAAGCCATGCGACCTAGTGAATCCAAACCAATGCAGAATAGTTATCCTATATGGGACTCATCAGGCACACCTCTTTTTATGGTCACTGTATGCACACTGTATTTTATATGAATATTTTGTAAAAAAAATACATTATTTCCTATATGAATGGTCCTCTTTTTTCAATACCTCCCAAGCCATGCGACCTAGTGAATCCAAACCAATGCAGAATAGTTATCCTATATGGGACTCATCAGGCACACCTCTTTTTATGGTCACTGTATGCACACTGTATTTTACATTAATATTTTAAAGAAAATACATTATTTCATATAAGAAACAGTCTCCTTTTTTTCAATACCTCCCAAGCCATGTGACCTAGTGACTCCAAACCAATGCAGAATAGTTATCCTATATGGGACTCATCAGACACACCTCTTTTTATGGTCATTGTATGCACACTGTATTTTATGTGAATATTTTGTAAAAAAAATACATTATTTCCTATATGAATGGTCCTCTTTTTTCAATACCTCCCAATTCATGTGACCTAGTGACTCCAAACCAATGCAGAATAGTTATCCTATATGGGACTCATTGGGCACACCTCTTTTTATAGTCACTGTATGCACACTATATTTTATATGAATTCTTTAAATAAAATACATTATTTCATATAAGAAACAGACTCCTTTTTTTCAATACCTCCCAAGCCATGTGACCTAGGGACTCCAAACCAATGCAGAATAGTTATCCTATGTGGGACTAATAAGACACACCTCTTCTTATAGTCTCTGTATGCACACTGTATTTTATATTAATATTTTTAAGAAAATACATTATTTGCCATCATGAATGGTCTCCTTTTTTCAATACCTCGCAAGCTTTTTTCTCGCTAGACATCACAGATCAACATAGAACTGTTCTGCTATGTGATAATAATCAGACACATGTCAATGTGAAATAATATTTTGCATGAACTATTATATTTAATTTTTTTTAAAGAATCATATTTATTTCCTATGGAAAACAGCTTTTTGCTCAATAGCTGCCATATAAGGGGTCCTAGACAACACAGATCAATCCAGAACTGTTCTGATTTTGGGGTACTTATCAGACACACCTAAATATGAAAAATGATTTGGCATCTACTATTATATGGAAGGTATTGAGAAAACACAGTTTCCATAGGAAATAAATGGGTACTATAAAATAGTATGTGCAAAAATTATATTAATTTGAGGTTTGTCTGATTAGTCCCATAAAGGATATTCTGCATTGGTTTGGTGTCCCTACGTCACTTCCCTTGGGGGGGGGGGGTATTGAAAAAGGTGACCATTCCTTATAGGAAACGATGTATTTTCTTTAAAATATTAATATAAAATAGTGTGCTTTCAATGGTTATAGGAAGAGGTGTGTCTGATGAGTCCCATATAGGGTAACTATTCTGCATTGGTTTGGAGTCACTAGGTCACATGGCTTGGGAGGTATTGAAAAAAAGGAGACCATTCCTCATGGGAAATAATGTATTTTCTTTAAAATATTCATATAAAATACAGTGTGCATACAGTGACCATAAAAAGAGGTGTGCCCGATGAGTCCCATATAGGATAACTATTCTGCATTGGTTTGGAGTCACTAGGTCACATGACTTGGGAGGTATTGAAAAAAGTGGACCATTCATATAGGAAATAACGTATTTTTTTACAAAATATTCATATAAAATACAGTGTGCATACAGTGACCATAAAAAGAGGTGTGTCTGATGAGTAGTCCCATATAGGATAACTATTCTGCATTGGTTTGGAGACACTAGGTCACATGGCTTAGGAGGTATTGAAAAAAAGGAGACCATTCCTTATGGGAAATAATGTATTTTCTTTAAAATATTCATATAAAATACAGTGTGCATACAGTGACCATAAAAAGAGGTGTGCCCGATGAGTCCCATATAGGATAACTATTCTGCATTGGTTTGGAGTCACTAGGTCACATGACCTGGGAGGTATTAAAAAAAAGGAGACTGTTTCTTATATGAAATAATGTATTTTCTTTAAAATATTAATATAAAATACAGTGTGCATACAGTGACTATAAAAAGAGGTGTGTCTGATGAGTCCCATATAGGATAACAATTCTGCATTGGTTTGGAGTCACTAGGTCACATGACCTGGGAGGTATTGAAAAAAAGACTGTTTCTTATATGAAATAATGTATTTTCTTTAAAATATTCATATAAAATACAGTGTGCATACAGTGACCATAAAAAGAGGTGTGCCCGATGAGTCCCATATAGGATAACTATTCTGCATTGGTTTGGAGTCACTAGGTCACATGACTTGGGAGGTATTGAAAAAAGAGGACCATTCATATAGGAAATAACGTATTTTTTTACAAAATATTCATATAAAATACAGTGTGCATACAGTGACCATAAAAAGAGGTGTGTCTGATGAGTCCCATATAGGATAACTATTCTGCATTGGTTTGGAGACACTAGGTCACATGGCTTAGGAGGTATTGAAAAAAAGGAGACCATTCCTTATGGGAAATAATGTATTTTCTTTAAAATATTCATATAAAATACAGTGTGCATACAGTGACCATAAAAAGAGGTGTGCCCGATGAGTCCCATATAGGATAACTATTCTGCATTGGTTTGGAGTCACTAGGTCACATGACCTGGGAGGTATTGAAAAAAAGGAGACTGTTTCTTATATGAAATAATGTATTTTCTTTAAAATATTAATATAAAATACAGTGTGCATACAGTGACTATAAAAAGAGGTGTGTCTGATGAGTCCCATATAGGATAACAATTCTGCATTGGTTTGGAGTCACTATGTCACATGACCTGGGAGGTATTGAAAAAAAGAAGACTGTTTCTTATATGAAATAATGTATTTTCTTTAAAATATTCATAAAAAATACAGTGTACATACAGTGACCATAAAAAGAGGTGTGCCCGATGAGTCCCATATAGGATAACTATTCTGCATTGGTTTGGAGTCACTAGGTCGCATGGCTTGGGAGGTATTGAATAAAAGGAGACCGTTTCTTATGGTAAATAATGTGTTTTTTTTACAAAATATTCATATAAAATACAGTGTGCATACAGTGATCATAAAAAGAGGTGTGCCCGATGAGTCCCATATAGGATAACAATTCTGCATTGGTTTGGAGTCACTAGGTCACATGACCTGGGAGGTATTGAAAAAAAGGAGACTGTTTCTTATATGAAATAAAGTATTTCCTTTAAAATATTAATGTAAAATACAGTGTGCATACAGTGACCATAAAAAGAGGTGTGTCTGATGAGTCCCATATAGGATAAATATTCTGCATTGGTTTGGAGTCACTAGGTCACATGATGTCAAAGCTATTGACAAAAAAGACTATGAAGGTAATTCAGAAGGTACTTTTTAGACTGTCCCTAAGGTCGGCTGGGAGCAAGTAGACAGGTCATCTGTTTGTACATTGTCTGCAAACACGGGGTGAAACTGGCCGCATACATTTTTTTTTGAAAATCTGTCGAATATCCGAATATCAAATATCAAACTAACTTCACCTCGGTCATGTTAATGTTGATGTAATGCTCTTACACACTAGATTACATTGCTGCTTCAATCCAGTCACCAATTCATGCATTGCACGGTCTTGCTGTGCCTGCAATACAATGTAACAATTTGTTTTCCAGCCGTTTAGCTAGAGGCTACATGTAGCACAAAACAATAACAATGACTAGCCTCCTGCTAATGCCCCTCGTGGCCCGAGAGAAACGCGTTCCAATAGCCACTCATTCCTACATGTTGTACGAGTGGGTGTACGATGATTTACAAGACAAATAAAAAGCAGCATAAGTCTCTCCCCGGCTGACAGAAGTCGGACAGAATTTCTAACCAGTATGCATTGCGTCCATCCCAGTATGTATTGTGTTCAACCCAGCATGCATCACATCAAGTCAGATCTGCACAGATCTGCCGCAAGTCGAACTCCCCTAATGTTTGTTGTGGAAACGCCCCGGTTCCTCATTTCTCGTCAGTTCCTCGTTACTTCCTGCTACGTCCTGTCTACCTGCTTGTCGGTATGTCAACTCTATACTATCTCCTACTCGCTTGGTTTTATTAGTAGTATTGTGATCACTTATTCCTGTTATGTATGGCTTTGTAGCACTTCTACCTGTTGCTGGCAGTAATTGGTGCGGTGGTTTGTACCGGTGGAGTGCTTGCATTACGTTTTGTCGAGGTGATCTTCTAAACTAAAGAACTCGCTGGTGCCCAGCTGAGTGTCTGATTTGAAGGGGAAACAGCTGATTTCCTGGTAGGTAGCCACCTTGGATTCTGCCTTCTCACTTTCTGCTTTATGGCTGGCTCTAACTGTTATCTGATTATGCTTCGTAGATACCGTGAGTTTGGGGCTAGTGACCGCTGCTGTTTTGCCACGCTTTTCTCCAAGACCAGTGCTTCGCCTATTTTGGCCGTGAAGACGCCGACAACGCATTTTAATGGGCTAAGTGCCTTGTCTCTTGTTGTGTCTCTTGTTGTGTCTATTGATTGTTTGTGTGTGTGTGTGTGTGTGAATGAGTATGACGGTGTGCATGTAGCGTGCTGGTGTGATTTATTGTTTGGTGTGTGGTTTATTATTGTTTTTTTCTATTGTTTGTCTGTCTATTTGTTTTGGGTTAGAAACAGTTATAGGCCTTGGGTAGCATAGCTGAGATCTGCTAAATGCTGGTGTTAAGACCCTCTTAGCTTTAGCTTTCATACTCGTGTTGTTTTGTTCCTGTCTGTCTTCTTTTGGGGTTTTCATGTCTTTGTGTTGAACGTTGGTGGGAGGCCTTTTCTATACTGCTGTGGATCACCAGTGATCCTTGTAGCTGGCCTGTAGCTAGTTCTTGTTTGTATTTGTTTATTTTCATGTCTTTGTGTTGAACATTGGTGGGAGGCCTTTTCTTCTATTCTATACTGCTGTGGATCACCAGTGATCCTTGTAGCTGGCCTATAACTAGTTTGTGTGTGTATTTGTTTATTATCTTCATGTATTTGTGTTGAACATTGGTGGGAGGCCTTCTCTATACTGCTGTGGATCACCAGTGATCCTTGTAGCTGGCCTATAACTAGTTCAGTTTTCTATTTTGTTTATTATTTTCCTTTTTCTGTGTTACACATTGGTGGGAGGCCTTTTAGTATACTGCTGCGGATCACCAGTGATCCTTCTAGTCGGCCTACCACACCTGCTCGCATGTGTTGTGTTTTTGTCTGTTTGTGCATATGTGAGTATAATCCTCACCCATCTACTCATTCCCCCTGTTCTCCTTTTTCCAGGTGCTGAGGCCCCAAGGCAGGGAAGACGGTCCTATCCTCCAGGTGGTGGTGTCCTCCTACTGTGTGCAGTGCTCACGTGTGCATCTTGAGGTGTGCTGTCTTAGCCTTTGTGTTGCCGTGTGTGTGTAAACACGTGTGAGTGTTCTATTTGGGATCCCCCCCCTTGACTTGTGATATCTGGTCCCCCTGCTGGTAAGCCTCAGCACTGTCTCTCTACCCTCCCTTGTCATCTATATGGTGTGAGTGAAAGTGTCTTGTCTATCTGTTGTGAGAACATACAATTTGTATTTAATAAAACATAACTTATTATTGGAACCACGTCTCTGTTGCAGTTAGTAATGAGCTTGTGAGCTTTTGGTCTAAATTTGAGTAAAATCTAGGTATACTTCTCTGGGTGCAAGTCCTAGGGTGGCGTAGTCTGGCGTTACACATTGCTACTACTACACAAGCTCCCCTCCCCCACCCCCTTCTTTCACAAGCAGTGCAGCTTTCTGAAGCGGTGCCTTTTGAAGCTAATGTAACAAATACCACCAATATTGTTGTGTGGCAATAAAAGTCTATCCAGGGTTTGCGTAAGTAGCCTAGCCTAAATAGGCCTATATAAATAAATTAAGGACATACAATCCTTAAAGCTTAACGTAGCCTAGATTAATGTCCCAAAACAAGTCGTTTTATGCGCTCATTATACATGGATTTCTATGAAACGTCACGAAAACATGCATGCGCAACCAAGAGGCAGAAAGCACCATAGAACAGCATAGAGCAATGCAAAAGAATAAAATGAGTTTTTGTGCTGACAACTGCACCAATTCGAAATCACGATGGTTAGAGAATGTTAAATATGTTCAATATCCCTAACGGAATGCATGTCTTCGCCAAAAATGACAAAATACGATGTTATGTTAATAATGCAAATGAACGGCACACTTTGAAATATAGTCGGAAATGAGATGCTATTACCATTGAGACAACAGGGGTATACAATAAAATCCGATTGTAGCTTACAGCAGCCGACTATTTAGGTTAAGTTTATAACGTTGTGGACGGCCACCAAGCGTCTTCTGCCCCACGGCTGCGGCACAGTCTTGAGTGACCGGATTCGTTTTCCTTTGTCATATGAATGCTGTCATTACTGTTAAGGAGATGCTGTAGGCACAGCTATATTTCAACCTCGTTAGTGTCAGAACTATTCACAAGGTTTCTGGGCAGCATTTTTATGTTCTGTTAGCAAGCAAACTTCTCATACCGACAAAGTAGCCTACTGCCAGCTGACGAAGCTCTCATTTAAAAACATTACTGAGACAGACACTGTACAATCAAGAAATCTTGCCACTGAATCCAAAACTATGTTTAACATTATGTACAATGCTTAGGCTACAGTGGACTAGCATGTTGCAGGGGCTGCTAAAAACACAGAGAAACGCACTGAAAACTCGGCCAATCACAGCCCTTGCTGTCGAATGTGCCGTCTGGTTCGACTGTGAAACGCTACAGCGGACTATGCTGCCCCCAAGCGGCTGCAGTTGTACTTACATTTCACCATTCACCATGATCGTGAATGAAGTGTCAATTTTTAACGGGGACCCACTGTATATCCTGCAGGGCTGTAGTACTCGAGTCTGGTCTTGGACTCGAGTCCAGACTCGAGACCGTTTTTTTATGGTCTCGGACTTGTCTCGGACTCGCTAGTATTTATAGTGGATGGAATCCACTATCTTAATCTCCTGGCTTCTTCTTCTTATTATTATTATAACCTTTTCTTTTTACCTTTTCAAGAATTAATGCGACTCTAACCACTTAACGTACAGACATGTTGAAATAACCGTTTTGTAGGTCTGGAGTGGGGCAAGAGAGTTATTTGAAATAGGGGATTAAAAATGGTAAAAAGCTCATTTCTCCCCCATAGACTTCAAAGGCTGTGATGTCATAATGGCCTAAAGCCAGCTGCGCTCGTTAAGCTCCCAGAGTAGTTCCCAGGCAAATTAGAACACTGGCACAGGTGTCACCTGTGAATTCAACCGTCTCAGCTTCTAATGCATACAATCTGGTGCTCCCTAAAACTACACATCCTGTTTAAGTGTTTCCCGTGTGTCAAAATAAAAGTCACAGCCATATCTCATGCTTTGAGCATTATATCTCCAGAACGGTTTGACGCATATGCTTCAAATTTGGTACAAGTGTTTGTATGGACTCAAAGATGAAGTGAGTTGATGTTGGAGGTCAAAGGTCAAGTCAATGAACACTCTGAGTGCGATATCTCAAGAATGCCTTGACATACATGCCTGAAATTTGGTATGAGTGTTTGTATGGACTCAAAGATGAAGTGAATTGATGTTGGAGGTCAAAGGTCAAATGTCAAGGTCAAAAACACCTTGAGTGTTATATCTCAAGAATGCCTTGACACACAAGGTATTTTGGTATGAGGGTTTGTATGAACTCAAAGATTAAGTGATTTAATGTTTTTTTTTTCAAGGAATTTCCCCACCAACATTAAGCCAGCAGATTTCCATCCACTATTGTAATTCCTCTGGCATTACATTCTAGTTGGACTTGGTCTTGTCTCGGTCTCGGCCACTGGTCTTCCCAAATATGGCTTTTGGTCTCGACCGAGTACAGGTGTCTTTAGGGCCATCAAAATTAACGTGTTAATCGCTGCGATTCATTTTGAAATAAATAATGCATTACAAAATATTAACGCAATAGTGTTTATCTTTGTGGGGGGTGATGTCACCTAACGGAAGCCGCAAAACCTAAAACCGCAAGCCTGAGAGTTTATTTTACTGTCTGTGGAGTTAGCTGAAGATGAAGAGGAACCAACATTTAGTCAATAAATAGTAGCCTTACTGCAAACTGCTTTTCACTCTTGTTAGAGAACATTTACAATGTCAAAATGCACCAACAGCAACAGTTACATAAAGATGATACTTTTCGGGTCCTCTCCATTAAGATCCAACTTTAACGTATGCTACTCCATTTAACTGAGAGCGCGTCTGAGCGCACACAGGAGGGAGAGAAAATGAGTGGCAGGTTCCAGCTGGCTTGTCGTTGTCGATGATAATTGATATCTCTGCTGCACTCACTGTGATTTGAAAAATCGACAAAAATATGAAGTGTTGTCTTTGCCTTTGTGTAATGGAACTGGTGAGTCTTGAAGTCTTCAATAATTCGTTTACATGAAGCACATATATGCCGAAACGCATTCCACTCAGCTAGCTAGGTGACTGGCTCAGGCTCATCATTCACTTTTAATTGCAAACAGAAAATGTCTAGCTAGCATCATGTCATTACGTGCTTCTATTTCCAAAGGAATGAAAGCTGTTTATACCAACTTAATATCATGCTTATCATTGTTAATATTGTGCAATACATGTGGTACAAACAATATTAGAGTTTGTGGACTAGCTATAGGCTATATTTCAATGGAGCTGGTAAAAAAAGATCATTATGAGAATGTGGCCACAATGGGCTTAAAGTGACAGTGCACCATTTACAAATGAGTTAAACAGCATCAAATGTGTAGTATTTCTTAAGAAATGAATACTTTAAAACACAACTACTGTGTCAGTATTATCATTTAAATAATATAAAAGTGTTTTACTTTTACCTTTGTGGTTACTCATTAATTTTGTGATTTATGTTGTATTTAATATGCCATTTAAGAAGCTTTAGTCTTTAGGAACTTTTTAATTGCGGTTAATCGAGATTAATTCATTTCAAATTATATATTTTTAATCGTTTGACAACCCTATAATAATATTGGAGGAGAAGGGGAATGGCTACACTTACAAATCCTGGGTGTTGTCACACTGTTTTTGCTTTTAGATAATAATAATAATAATAACCCAAAATGATTGTCTTGATACTGTCATGCATAAGACTTTTTTTCCTGTCCTGGACTCAGTCTTGACTCGGACTCAAACCTTTTTGGACTCTGTCTTGTCTTGGACTCGAACCTCTTTGGACTCGGTCTTGACTTGGTCTCGACTAGTCCAAAGTAGTAGTCCACTAGTAGTCAGTTTATCCACCTCTGAAATTTCAGAAATAGAGTTTATCCACCTCTCAGAAGAGTTTCTTCACCAATTGCAACTTTTAACATTCAAACATCAGACAGTATAATCCACATTCACTATATGTAAGCCTACTCAAGTGTAAGTATACTATTTTGATCCTGTGAGGGAAATTTGGTCTCTGCATTTATCCCAATCTGCGAATTAGTGAAACACACTCAGCACACAGTGAACACACAGTGAGGTGAAGCACACACTAATCCCGGCGCAGTGAGCTGCCTGCTACAACAGCAGCGCTCGGGGAGCAGTGAGGGGTTAGGGGCCTTGCTCAAGGGCACTTCAGCCGATACTGGTTGGTGTTCGAACCGGCGACCTTCCGGTTACAAGTCCGAAGTGCTAACCACGGCTGCCACTATTCTCATGCATCCACACTCTAGGAACCATTGGTATTCTTATAAACATTGGACAAAAACCTCCATCATCATCATCTGAATGTCTTATTGAAAAATCTGATACCAAATGGTGCAATAAACAATAGTTTACCTACCTCTTATTTTACAACTACACCCCTGATCATATGGGAACAATTAAATGTAAGTTCAGATGCTACATTACAAACCACATTACTGATGTGGAGTGTGATCTACTTTTTTTGTGAGCGGATACACAAGCATTGGAAGTGCGCATGGTTGACGCCTCTTATTTTACCACTACACCCTTGATCTTGCCTTTTCTCCCTATAGTATAACACTATATATTACCATTGATATACTTATTAATACTAGCCATCATGACTTATAATAATAGTACTAACCCACTCTATATCTCTCTTTCTTCCCCCTTACCTCACTTGAATGATAAAACAGTAGTAATAAGTATTGCAAATGAAGGTACAATAGTATAGGTACTGTAAATCGTATACAGTAACTGTAAATGATGATACAGTAGTAAGTCGGTACTGTGAATAAGGAGACAGAAATAGGAAACTATTGTAAATTAATATACAGTACAGAGACATAAACATGGAGCTGTTACTCTTCAGACAGACACTACGCATCATTTCAATTGCATCACATGTTGCTAGGTAAATCATCAGCTACAAGGTTCTTAACAATTTTCTTTCCGCAAAGTTATTTTGTCACGCAGGCTACATCTCATTTGTCACGTAGGCTACATCTCATTTGTCACGTAGGCTGCAACTGTCAAGTCTACAGGAAAACCACAGACAAGCACATTGGGGGCAGCCGTGGCCTACTGGTTAGCGCTTCAGACTTGGAACCAGAGGGTTGCCAGTTCGAACCCCGACTAGTAAGAACGGCTGAAGTGCCCTTGAGCAAGGGACCTAACCCCTCACTGCTCCCCGAGCGCCACTGTAGCAGGCAGATCACTGCTTTGGGATTAGTGTGTGCTTCACCTCACTGTGTGTTCACTGTGTGGTGAGTGTGTTTCACTAATTCACGGATTGGGATAAATGCAGAGACTAAATTTCTCTCAAGAGATCAAAATTGCATCACATGTTGCTTGGTAAATCATCAGCTACAAGGTTCTTAACAATTTTCTTTCCGCAAAATTGTCACGTAGGCTACATTTAATTTGTCACGTAGGCTACATCTTTCAGGTCCACAGGAAAACCACAGACAAGCACACCGTTTTTCTCTGAGTTGAAGAACAAAGACAGGATTTTGCCGACACTCTCACAAACTCTAGTCTACAATATGTCCAAAAACATCATCTATACCATAAATATGATGATTATACAATATAGTTGAAATTCTGCACAGAAATTATCACAATATACAGACCTCCACATGTGTAGGGACCCCTCGTACAAAAAGAGCATTGAAATCCCCTTTTGACAACTTATCTCATTGTATCATAATGGAAACAACAAAGGGCAACCTACATTGAAGGGAACCATATTTATATATAAATAAAAGTCCCATAATTATCGGCACCCCTAGAAAATGTCACAGTTTTATATTCAAAACTGCAAACATAATCTGTATAGAATTGTGGTCAGAACAAATGACTATTTTTAGACTTTAGGCCTAAAAAGGCCTATATGATTGTCACTGACAACAATGATCCATTTTTGAATGTGCTCAGCACTGGCTCTCCACAAGGCTGTGTGCTGCTGCCTGAGTCCAGTGCTCTCTGTATAGACCAACACAGGGCCTAAAATTAATTTTTCAAAATGGAGGGGAATTCCCCCCTTAGGTTATTCATATAGGGGGATTTACACATTTGGGGGGGGGGGGGGGGGCTTAAGAATTGCGATTTCGATACTTCTTCGATACTTTTTAAAAATGTATTTGATTTGGGGGCCCCCACCACCTTGACGTCATCAGTAATATTGAATATACTGTAGTGGGATCATTCATACCAGTGGCCATCCTAGATTCTGCTTTACTCTCTCAACACACACAAACACACAGTGAAAATGATGGCTTATGTGATATGTTTCTATTTCATATATTTTTAAATTCATATAGGGTGTATTTAGTTAATAATGTATAGTATTTTACTAGTAATTACTAGTAACTAAACATATTTAGTAATTTGAATGCTTCATAATGATTTTTAAACTATTACATTTAGGCATATCTTTAATGTGGTGTGTAGGTCTAATTGAGTGCACATTGGTGATGTGTAGGTGTAATTGAGTGCCTGTCTCTTTAAGAAATATGTGAGAGTAATTAGCCTTCATCCTGACGGTTTTAGGCTAGTGAATAAAAGTTGTGCATAGTGCATAAGGATATGTGGATGCAATTCATTATGTTTTCTATGTCATTAGATAAAATAAATGTTCAAAAAACGAACAAGTCGAAGACAATCCTTCTGGGATCAAGTGTTTTGCAGTGTTCACTAATGATTTTAGTGAGCATTAACCTACTGGCAGACGTGACCTGAGCTAGCAGGATAGTTACCAAGGAGCTCTCTCCAGATGTAAAAGTTTGCCATGGCTGCGTAGCCTTTTTGCATAAGCGCAAAGTGGTTCTCTCTCTCTCTCTCTCTCTCTCTCTGCGTGTGTGTGTGTGTCTGTGTCTGCATGAGGCTATGTTCAATTCAACTCGGTAGTTGATCCGTCCAGTCAATAGCACCGCATTCACGCCACTTCATGATTAGATTAACGTCATCAGACAGGCTGTAAAAGTGTATGCGGGAATTTCTCGCATTATTTATATATAGTTGCGGGACTTGAAGAAATTATGCGCAATACCCGCAATCCCGCAGTGAAATTTAGGCCCTGCAACATAGGACTCCACAAGTCCAGCGCTCTCGATAGGCCAACATAGGACTCCACAAGTTCAGTGCTCTCTGTATAGGCCAACATAGGACTCCACCAGTTCAGCGCTCTCTGTATACGACTCCACCAGTCCAGTTCTATGTATAGGCACATATGACAGCACCACGAGTCCACTACTCTCTATAGGCTGGCATGAATGACTACCACCGTCACATCCCACCAACACAACCATATCCACAGATAACATCATTTACTGGGGTGTTGGCAGACAGACACACCCATGTCCACAGAGGGAAAGAGCGAGAGAGAGAGAGAGAGATACCCAGAGTACAAATCTGTCTTTTGGATTATCGTTTGCAGGGCTGTAGTGGAGGCTAAATACAAGTAAACACAATTTATCTACCTCTGAAATGTCAGAAAGAGTTTATCCACCTCCCAAAGAGTTTATTCAACAATTGCAACTTTTAACATTCAAACATCAGACTGTAGGCCTATTTGCCTACAGTGTTTCCCATACATTGACTTATTTGTGGCGGCCCACCACAATATCAACATTAACCACCACACAATGATTTTGCATGTTGTACTTTAAATTGGATGGAATTCGTTCATTGTAGAGATATGTGCACCTTTGCGCAGCCTCCCCTTGTCTCTCAGCAAACCTACATGCATGTTTAAAGAAAACATTAACAATCCTGCAATTGTTGTCATAAAAGTCCACTGGCTAAATTGTGCTTAAACCTGCATCATAACCACACTGCGCTAATTTGTTAAAAACAGTAAATTCTGCAAACCTACCACCACAAATAGAATTCAATTCTGTGGGAAACACTGGCCTATACACATTCACTATATGTAGACATATTCTCATCCACATTCTAGGACAGGGGTGTCAAACATAAGGCCCGGGGGCCAGATCAGGCCCGCCAGCAGGTTTCATACAGCCCCCCAGATGTTTTGGGTAGGAAGGAAAAATTAGAAGAAAAAATATTCACATCCAGTTGTCTTCAACAATGTGTTATAAGCAATATCTCTATGATATGATAAATTGATTAAACCTAGCACTACAAACCACCCTCAGGAAGGAAGAAGCAGAAAAACTAACATGTAAGTAGGACATTTCAAGAGAGTATTGGAAGTGCGCAACGTCGACACCATTTTAGACTTCTGCATTTTACAAAATGGACATGTGACTTCTTTAAACTCAAAAATGGATCCTTAATAGACTGACTAGACGCAATCTACGGCCTAGACAAAAGTGAATCATTACACAGCCCGAAAAATATACAGTTGCCCATTTAAATGTCTCAAAGACAGGCTAGACTAATTGCAGATAAAGACTACTGAGATCTCTCTTCTCATATGTCGACCAGGGCAAATTCCCAACAATTTCCACGAATAAATCGCCAAAACACTGTGACAACTGTGAAACTGTGATAAGATATGCTACTCTGATATCGTGCACATGATCACATCGTTGCCTTTCATTTCCACCATTGATTTAACGTAATGTAGGCCTAATTTCCGTTAGGCAAAAAAGCCATAAGCCGTTATAGCCATAATGGGTGCGGTAGTCGTATCTTTCTTAATAATTAGGCAATGTTACGAAACAGAATAAACAAACAGTATTGTAGGTCTACTCACGACGAAAAAGTTTCCTGTTGTAAAATAGCAAGTTTTCATGACGTCTACATCCAACAAAGCCTGTTCGTCTGTTACAGGTCTCAACGAAGTGACAATAAATGTAGGCTACAACCTTTTACTTTCGATTCGAGTGTAAGTGTCAGTTATGCGCCTGTCGGACTGGAGGTAAAACCACTACTGATTACTATAGGTACCCAAGGGGAGGGAGGGCCCTTGAAAAGTCTGGAATATATTTTACATTACCTGGATATTTTAATGTATTTGCAAGTGGTTTTTAATACATTAACATTGTTCTGAAATACATAATGGTAAATGTGTAAATAATTTAAAATAATATTGTAGATGTAAATGTAGTATAAATACTGTGAATGATAAAATAGTAGTAATAAGTATTGCAAATGAAGGTACAACAGGTACTGTAAATCGTATAAAGTAATAGGGTACTACTGTAATGATGATACAGTAGTAAGTAGGTACTGTGAATAAGGAAACAGTAATACATGTAGGAAACTATTGTAAATTAATATATAGTACAGATACATAAGCATGGAGCTGTTACTCTTCAAACAGACACAGCTAATCATTGTAATTGCATTACATGTTGCTAGGTAAATCATCAGCTACAAGGTTCTTAACAATTTTCTTTCCGCAAAATTGTCACATAGGCTACATCTCATTTGTCACGTAGGCTACATTTCATTTGTCACGTAGGCTACATCGTTCAGGTCCACAGGAAAACCACAGACAAGCACACCATTTTTCTCTGAGTTGAAGAACAAAGACAGGGTTTTGCAGACACTCTCACAAACTCTAGCCTACCATACTGTATGCCCCAAAACATAATCTATACCATAAATATGACAATTATACAATATAGTTGAAATTCTGCAGAGAAATTATCACAATATACAGAACCCTCCACATGTATTGGCACAACTGGTACAAAAAAAGCATTTAAAAATCCCCTTTTGGCAACTCATCTCATAATGGAAACAGCAAGGGGAAAACCTACATTGAAGGGAAGCACCTTCATTCTGAAGAAGAAAAAAAAATGTCCCACAATTATTGGCACCCCTAGAAAATGTCACCGTTTTATATTCAAAACTGCAAACGTAATATGTATAGAATTGTGGTCAGAGCAAATGACTGGCAATTTTAAATTTTAGGCCTATATGATTGTCACTGACTACAATGTTCCATTTTTGAATGTGCTCAGCACTGTGCCTGAGTCCAATGCTCTCAGTATAGGCCAACATAGGACTCCACAAGTCCAGTGCTCTCTGTATAGGCCAACATAGGACTTTTTTGTGAGCGGAAGGGCCTACACAAGCATTGGAAGTGTGCAACGTCGACACCATTTTAGACTTCTGCATTTTACAAAATGGACATGTGACTTCTTTAAAATCAAAAATGAATTCTGACTAGACTGACTGGGACGCAATCTACGGCCTAGAAAAAAGTGAACCATTACACACCCCGAAAAATCTAAAGTTGCCAATTTAAAATGTCTCAAAGACAGGCTAGACTGATTGCAGACAAAGACTATGAGATTTCTCTTCTCGGATGTCGACCGGGACAAATAGCAACAATTCCCAACAGTAAATCTCAAAAACAAAGAGCTGTGATAAGATGCGCTACTCTGATATTGTGCACTTGATCACATCGTTCCCTTTCCTTTCCACCATTGATTTAACGTAATGTAATTTCCGTTAGCCAAACAACGTTATAGCCATAGGGTGCGGTAGTCGTAAAGTTCCCCCATTTAAAATGTCTCAAAGCTGATCATATGTCGACCGGGGCAAATTCCCAACAATAAATCGCAAAAACAAAGAACTGTGATAAGATATGCTACTCTGACATTGTGCACTTGATCACATCGTTCCCTTTCATTTCCAGCATTGTTTTTGCCTATTTTCCGTTAGGCAAATAACGTTATAGCCATATGAGTGCGGTAGTCCTATATTTCCAATGTTACGAAACAGAATAAACAAACAGTATTGTAGGTCTACTCACCAAGAAATAGCTTCCTGTTGTAAAATAGCAAGTTTACGTCTACATCCAACAACGCCTGTTCGTCCGTTACACGTCTCAACGAAGTGACAATAACTGTAGGCTACAACCTTTTACTTTCGATTCGAGTCAACATGCGCCTGTCGGACTGCAGGTAAAACCACTACTGATTACTAGGCCCCCACGGGAAGGGAGGGCCCTTCAAAAGTCTGGAATATATTTTATTTTACCTGGATGTTTTAATTTCCTAATTAAATGTAATAATAAATGTCAGATGAAATGTAAAGTTAGTGTATTAGCTGAATAACTTGGTTGATTGACTAACTACATTTGCCACATTCCAAAAAAGGATGACTATTTAAGGTCTCACCCACCCCTTTCTAATGCGCCAAATGGTTTAAATCCATCGGCTTGCATGTTGTTTATGTTAGTTCAGTTGAGCGGTAGTGCTAGTGGTGGAGTGTGAGAGCAATGCAGAACAGTTCCAGAGGATCCAGGACTATATAGCTAGAGAAATTAATAAATGATCGGACACCATAGTACTATGCATGCAGTCATGTCATGTACCTTAAACTTAACCTTGGTAATCACAGTAAAGTAGGTTAGAGAATGTTGGGAAATGAGGTTTGATCCGGGAGGGGCGCTGCTCTTGTAGCGACCAGCAGCGAAACGATTCTGATGAGCATCTGGCAGGAACGTAGATTGATAAGACAGTTTCTTTCTTTCTTCTTTCTGAACCTTCTTAACTGATATTAACCTGTGTCTTTTACCCCATCTTGTGTCTTTGTGTATCTTATGCTATTTATATGTGTACCTGACTGCGAGACAAGTTTCCCTTTGGGACAATAAAGTTAACTGAACTGAACTGAAATGCACACATCACATATTATTAACATTATTTACAGTTAATAGTTAATTACCTTATCACTTAGGGCTACAGATTCAATTTAGATACAGATAAAACAAAAAAAGAATGGAGGGGGGGGGGGGGCTGCTTATGCATAGGGCCCAGGATCTTGTGCTACACTCCTGCATGTGCAGGGCTCTATTTTGACGATCAGAAACGTGGCACAAAGCTTTTTCTTATCGCTTTCACTTTTATTAAGCCTTGCGCCCAAGGGTGTGGCAGAATGTGTGGTCTGGTGCATGATCCAAAAAAATTCCTATCTTACAACCTCTAAAAACATTACGCCAATGACCAAGAAAACCCTGGTCTATAGTTGCACGGTGCACCGTTACTTTAATATCAAATTGAGTTACTCACTTGCATGTTTGTGTTCCTAACCTACCTACAGAATATATGAGTAACTGCAACTACAACAGTGGAAAGATTTCTGAAGTCTACAAAGGTTTGCTCAGAAACCAATGCTAACAGCTGTGCCTTCATGTAGCCTATAGGCCTACTGAACAAAATTATAAATAGGCTACAACACTTTTGCCTTTGCTCCCAGTCTTCATGATTTGAAGTACAAGATTTACAGAACTTCACCAACTTTACACAACTTTTTTACAGACACACATTTTGGCAGTGTTTTGTTGTCGTTTCTGAAGAGCCAATTAGCGAATTTTGGCACGGTCTTGACAGCGTTTCTGCAGAGCCAATCAGCACATTGCATCGCCTACTGACTAGCCAATCAGGGGATGTCCTGCATCACATCTCTCGGCCAGGGTCGGCAGGCACCATAGCGCGCACAGGCAGGCACAGAGCTAGCGAACTTAGGTCTTAAATCTAACAAGTTATGCCTTTTACAACAAGCTTTTTGATGGAAAAGTGGTGTGTAATTTCCATAATCTTTGTTTAGTGAACGCATAAAACCGTCAGTTTGTAAGCAAGAAAAATTAAGAATAAGAAATCAAGAATTATGATCTTTGAGTTTGTTTATCGTTACCTAGCAACCGAGGCTTTAAGTGTTAAAAAAATATTGCATTTTCACTATGTACAAGAGGAGCGAGCTTTGATCTAAGGATCATTGGTTCAAATCCAGCATCAATCATTCTGCAAATGTTAGTTTGGGGTAAGTTTTCACGCACATGTGAAGCACTGCCTTGCTACAAAACGGTTCTACACTTGTGCAAATCATATCCTCGAAGACATTTATTTTTTCCGCACATGCACAAAATATTTCTACAAGTACAAAGTTTCACTGCACATGATGTGTATAGAAAAAAATGTATAGAGCTGCAAAACTCGATTACACATACACAATATTTATGCCATTGTTTTGATTCCATAGATAGTCTGCCTGTATAGAAACACATGAAGAGCACTACGCTATTGTCAATCTTTTGTTAATAAACTGTATTTCATTGAAACTGGAAGGTTACCAATTGTGTTTTGTTAATTAACAAAGCATAGCTTAAAAAACAGTGATCAGCTTGGAAAACAAATACTGTAGTCTCGCAGTATAACTTGATTGCATGTTTGTGCCATCGTACTCTTTACAGGGAATGCATGAATAAGTTATTAGAACTGCTTACTGTGGTTGAGCAAGAAGGAGAATATCCCAAGGGAGTGTTTATGTGTAGTTTTAATTGATATATTATATTGCCTGTTTGTTTTGGGGCACGAAGGACATTTTAAAATGAATTGCAAAATTCCCTTTTTAAAGAATATAACTTACTAACTAATTACAAAACTGATTGGTGAAGTAACAATTTACAATTTTCCTTTAAAAATAAACATGTGTGCTTGGCAGCAGCTTCTGCATTTAGTAGCCTCCACTTGTTTACCCCTCATCACATTCAATTGTGCAGACTTGTTACGGCCATAAAACAACCCAACACTGCAACTGCTTGGTTGAATGACCCCACTACTGCTCTCTGATGCACCTGTAGAAAGTGTTATGGCCAGCTCGTTCCCAGACCGAAACATAAAGAGGGACACGGACAACAAGGTCCAAATCAAATATTAATTTATTAATTTATTTAACTAAAGCAAAAGGTTACCAAATAGCAAAATGTCCAGGAGGAAAATGAATAGGAATGGTGGAGTAGCCCCACCCTAACCATAGGTGCAATCAACAAGGGTAATAACCCAACCAGCCCCAGCCTGCCCATGCACTGACAGGAGGAGGCCTGAAGGGACACAGGGTCGTCACACTTTGGCATTGTGCTCCAGCCTACTGTTAAGTTCAGCAAATATACAGTACACGCCTTACTGCACTGAAACACCTTTGTTTGGTTTAAACCTTTACTGCAGTACACGCCTTGGGTGGAGGTACCGTAGTGGGTAAGGAGCTAGGCTAGAAGTGTGTACCTCCGCCTCACGTAATGCAGCTGGGCTAGCATGCAGTAGCCTGAAAAGTTGTAGATTCAATTCCCGGCTTCCACCGTTGTGTCCTTGAGCAAAGCACTTAACCCCAAAGTTGCTCTGGGGACAATGTAATCCCTTGTAATATAATTTACATATGTAGGTCACTTTGGGTACAAAATGTCTGCCAAATAAAATGAATGCTACAGAAAAAACATCCTTATAATAATCTAGTCCTCCTACTTTGGTGGCCATCACAGCTGCTTAGAAGAAGGTACACCACGCAGAAGTGCATTGTGTGTTTCAGTTTCACTTCCTGTTCAAAAGCCATTGACCATGGTCTGAAAACATGTTCATAAGAGGATTTGATACTGCTGAGGGCGTAGGCTACAATTCCATGGGAAGTGAAAGATTTAGAACCGGTCCAGCTGGTTCTCTATGCAGAAGTGTTGGAGAAGTGTTAAGTGTTTGTGTGTGTTTGCACGTGGGACGTGCTCACACTCACTAAGTCACTCACTAACTTGTGGCTTAATGTAATATCTGAATATTCCTTGAAATGTTCTTCCCCAAATAATAACCCTGTAAAGTCCTGTGAATGGACAGACAGAAACGTGCACATGCACACACACACACACACAGATGACTTTCAGCATTTTTTTTAAAACAGACCCAAATCTGTCTGATGAGATATCTCATGGAGTCATATGTGGTGTACTCCCTCACTCGCCACCTCAAGCTGGTGTGTGGTGAGCGTTCTGGCGCATAATGGCTGCCGTGCATCACCCAGGTGGGTGCTACACATTGGTTGTGGTTAGTGAGGTCCCCCTTTCCAGGTGAAGCGCTTTCAATGAGAAAAGCGCTATATAAATGTAACGTGTAGTTGTTGTATACAGAGAGCACTGGACTGGTGGAGTCCTATGTTGGCCTATACAGAGAGCACTGGACTGGTGGAGTCCTATGTTGGCCTATACAGAGAGCACTGGACTGGTGGAGTCCTATACAGAGTCCTATTTATACAGAGAGCACTAAACTGGTGGAGTCTTATGTTGGCCTATAAAGAGAGCACTGGACTGGTGGAGTCCTATGTTGGCCTATAAGGAGCAGTGGACCGGTGGAATCCTTGTGCTCCAGCCTACTGTTAAGTTCAGCAAATATACAGTACACGCCTTACTGCACTGCAACACCTTTGCGCACTGCAACACCTTTGGACTGGTGGAATCCTATGTGGGCCTATACAGAGAGCACTGGACTGGTGGAGTCCTATTTTCAGTATACAGAGAGCAATGAACTGGTGGAGTCCTACTGTACAAAATTAGACTTGTCATAGTTATCAGGTATTAACTCTAACTAACCCTAAGGTAATTTTTGATATCATCACAGAGTAGGCCTATCCTGTTAGTATTCCATTGGGAATTAAATGCTCTTCAACACGACACATTCCATTTACAGGTATTGCTCAACACCGCTATTGGTTGAATTTAATACAATCTTTTATTAATTAACGTCGACCTGACTCTGCCCATTTTGCACGTCTCACTTCACACTGGCCACAGTGCACATGTGCTCCTGTTACAACAGCAAAATACATTCTGAAACTCACACACATGATCTTTATCATTTAAACATGTGACAGGCTACAGCACCCTTGACAAGGAAGTAACTAAAATGGGGAACTAACTACTACTACTAAATGGGAAAGTTTGATAGATATCAACACAGGAATACAGTGTCATCACTACCACCACACGCATCACACACTGTGCGTAGGACACCAAGGGGCATAGGGGGCACCACAATTAAGGAAATAAATATGAGTAGCTTTACTCCAAACTGCTTTTCACTCTTACGAACATTTACAAACAGACAGCAGAAACATATGTTACTTGCAAGGTTATATGTTTTTGGGTCCTCTCAATCTACACAATGCAGCAGATCTAAAAGAACGTTATGATGCTTAATTTAATTGGGAACGCACCTTGAGAGAGAGGGAAAGAGAGAGAGGGGCAGGTTCCAGCTGGTGTGTCATTGTTGATCATTGATATGTTCTTTTTGACACAAGGAACTTTTTAAAGGAAATTGAAACATTTTTTTTATTATTCACTTACATTTTCACACTTTGATTTTTAGAATAATAAATACACGTCATATATAATATATAAATATCATTTTTATATAAATATAATGTCACTATTATGTCAATTTTTTAACATGTCACAGTGCACCAAGAGCCTTGTACAATGCAGTCAATGAGCCCACCCTTCCTGTTTAGAAAGCAACTTACCCTTTCCAATCATAAAGTTTTTAGTCGTTCTTCTAAAAAAAACGGCAAGTTTTCCTATTGTTAGCCTACTGTCTTATAACGAGTAATGTAGTCTGTGAAAGAAATGTGGTTATCCAACCATGCCAGGGAGAGTCTAATAGTCTTTTTATCTCTCTCACAGGATGCAAGGTATCTATTATTTCACACAATACAAGGTTAAAAAGCCAACAGTTGCTAAAAAGAGAATTATACTGCTAAGCTAGAGTTTGGTTAAAGAAATAAATTCCACACTTGAGGTGGGTTTAGTAAATAAAATAAAATAAAATAAAATAACAATACCAGTGGTATTAAATGGTTCCTATAGAGTGTTGATGAGTGTACATATTGTGAATGTGGATAATACAGTGTGCTTATTTAATGTTAGAAGTTGCACTTGGTGAATAAACGCTTTTGACAGGTGGATAAACTCTAATAAGATGTGGATAAACTCTATTTCTGAGATGTCAGAGGTGGGTAAACTGTGTTTACTTGTGTTTAGCCTCCACTACATCCCTGCTTATGGTGAAATGATGATGACTTCTGTGTTGTCTCTATTTGTCTCTTCTTTTATGTGTTTACACCCTTTCTGTACACCGTGTGTTGCTGTATGTTTACACCCTTTCTGTACATCGTGTGTTGCTGTATTCTTATTCCTGATAGGCAGGTCTCTTGTCTTCTCTTTCATAGAGTTGTTAGAGTCAGTGTTTTTTCAGTTGTTTTTTGACAGTTTGTGGTTTAGCTAGGTGGGGCTCATAACAGAATGAATCTAACAGGATGTTCTTGAACTTTGCATGAACCCTATCTGCCAGCCTCATCTGCACAATACGTTTTTCCAAGCTTATCACTTATAGTTTGTCAAGCGTTCTAGTTATAGATTGTTTACACAGGCATTTTCAATAAATTGTTCAATAATTCAATTCAAATTGTTCAATAATTCAAGCATGATTATATTTCTGCATAATGTATATCACTATATATCAACATTTATAACAACATCTATATCATACACTGGTAACTTGATTTGATCTTTGTCTTAATTTATGGGATGTGAGTCTTCTTTGCAGTATATCCAGGTCCACTTTTAACATAACCTGACCCTAGCCAGATGAAATTCGTTCCGCTTAGCTCCGCCTAGCTTCACTCACATCCATCTGGGACCTCTTCCATTAAGAGTGATTTCTGCAACCAATTTTATGGTACAGCCAATCAGGACGCAGGGCGGGAGTTTCATAGATGTGACATAGCGTAGAAGCGACTGTGAGACTGTTATCAGCGTCACGGGTTGGCTTCAATGTGAGTGGTTGAAGTAGCACGTCAATAGATGACGGACAAGTAGCTTATTCAATCATATGCAAGCATTTTTTGAATAGGCCCAGCCTTCTGAAGCAACACTTCAATGGATCGGTTCCAGATGGATGAGTGGAGCTAGGCGGAGCGAAATTCATCTGGCTAGGGTCAGGTTACTTTTGACAGGCTGCCTCAACAAAATCATGGAGGCAACAAAGACGAGGTTAGAGGAGAGTTATTCAGTTCGCACTACTGACCTTTATAAACTGTGAGAGATCAGATCACACTTTAACATAGGCTGCACTCACTGTGTTTTGGAAAAAAGGACAAGAGTCTTGAAGTGAGTGAGTTGGTGAGTCTTGAAGTCTTCAATAATTTGTTTCCCTTAATCTAAGCATTTACATGAAGCATGACATGCAGATTGAAACACATTCCACTCAGAAAGGCAAGGTGGCTACCAGGCTCATAGTTCACTTTTAATCAGAGGTGGACGAAGTACAAAATTCATTTACTTAAGTGAAAGTATAGATACACCTTCTCTAGTATTACTCCAATAAAAGTGAAAGTTGTTAAGTCAGATTTTAACGTTGAAGTACAGAAGTACTTGCTTATAAAAATACTATAAGTATTTTTTTTAAGTATATTTTTTGGGCTTTTAGCCTTTATTCCGACAGGACAGTGGAGATGGACAGGAAGTGAGTGGGAGAGAGAGAGATGGGGTTATTGAGAATTAGCAGACTACCGAACGTTGGGAAGGCCCATTCAAGTGAATGGAGCATTCTGCAGCACTCTGAAGAGCTGTGTAATAATAAAGTTTACAGTCCTAGTAAAGTGCAGGGAAAGAGCTGACCAGTCCGTATGGTGGTCTATAGTGCAGGGAAAGAGCTGACCAGTCCGTATGGTGGTCTATAGTGCAGGGAAAGAGCTGACCAGTCCGTATGGTGGTCTAGTAGCGAAAGAGCTGACCAGTCCGTATGGTGGTCTGGAATGTCTGATCAGATAGGAACAACAGTGCAGCAGTGTGCATTTTGGAGAGAAACAGAAACACGCAGAAGGAGGAGGCCATGGCAGACAGTTGGTATAGATCTGTGGGAGTTTAAGAAACAAAACTACTTTGTAGTATCTGAATAATAGTCAGTCCAGCAGACCAAAGTTGGATGGACAGAAACAGGGCCCAATGCCTGCTGTGGTTCACAGCTCCAGCTCCACTCCAGGGCCCTGTATTGGGGAGACAGCACAGGGCGAGTGCTACATGAGGAACTCTCCTGCAATCCACACACAAGCCACTCACACCTATCAGTGTGAAACCCAGACCAGTTTGCTCCTGAGGTCAAGAACACTGAGGACAACCATAGATGTCTGCTCTGTTCTGTATCTATGGGGTTTTATCTTTGCTGCTCTCTCTGTCTTAGGCTTTCCATGTTTGCACATGGAAGGGCAGGGGGTTCCCAGAACAGAGCATACTGTCAAATATAATATTATGCAAATTGTATGCAATGACAAATCTATCTTCTATCTATCTATCAATCTATCTATCGATCTATCTATAAATAAAATCTATTTGACAAAGTGGTTCTGACTGAACTCCAACACTTATTAACCAGTCCAGTTGAAGTTGCTTATCTTTGGTGGTTAAAAGATTGTTTGGTAAGTAAATTGAATAATTTTGTAATTGAATAGAAATGGTTATAGTTTGAGGGTGAAAGGTAAATTTATGTAGGGAGTGGAGTCTGATGTCTTCATAAAGCTACACAGTCTCACAGTTTGCCATCAGGTGATGTCCTGACTATTCTCTTCACAAACTTGCCTTTGCAGTTTCCCTGTTGGCCTCTAGGGGCACTCTTCAGCACTCTATACACTGGCATGTCTTTGCAGCTTCCCTGTTTGCCACTAGGGGCACTCTTCAGCACTCTCTACACTGGCATGCCTTTGTCATTTCCCTGTTGGCCTCTAGGGGCACTCTTCAGCACTCTCTACACCAGTGGTCTCCAACACGGTGCCCGCGGGCACCAGGTAGCCCGCGGGACGGCTATGAGGCGCCCCCAGCGCACCTTCTAAAAATAGCCAACAGGTCGCCTGCAGATCACACTCTAAAAACACGCTCCGTATTGAAGTTTTCAATAGATATTTAAGTCCAGACCAGAACCATTTTAAGAATGTATGTAGCCATACATCTGTAACATTAAATTGATATTGGTGATACCTTACAAATTGTAGCTGCGTTAAATTTTAGCCTTTGGCTCCAAATCCGTTTCCCATTCAATCTTTAAACAACAACGGAAGCGGAGTGCATACACGCTGCTCGCACGCATAGACAGTAAAGGGGGGGAAACTTGCTCGTCTGGTGTAGCCAATGGAAGCATATCTTAGCAAAAGTTCTGTGGCCATTCTATGTTCGTCAAATACAGTTCTTGCATGATTGTTCAAGGACTGAAAAACAATTGCTTTAGCTCACAGGCCTTTTCTCCTCCCTAGGCTACTGCCGTATAATAGCGCTGAAAATGTTGTGGCATGCATGACTGAGCAGGACTGTGCATGACCTTTTTTGTCAGATCATGGAGAGATTTCAGGTGTGCAATAACTTTAAAAGGAGTTTTCATATGTTAGGGTGGTATGGGCGATTACTATTGAAATGTTAAAACCGAATTGTCCACTGAAATCAGGACTTAAACAACCCGTGAATTCATAATGGTGGGTGGGTATAAGTTGGGTACAAATTGTAACCCAAATTATTAATTGCACAAAAATATTGTTTTTTTTGTTAAAAAAAATTGGATTAGATTCCCCATGCAAACTTTGAAATGAACAAACTGAACAAAAATGTTGGTAGTGTTGCATAGGCTATTGATATTAAAGTTGAAAATACAGTTGCTTAATATATAAAGACTTATAGGCCTACACAATATTGATAATTTAAAAGTAAAAATCACATAGGCCTATTATTTAGGAGGACTACCCTCGCAAAAAAGGGGTGAGGGTATGTTTGTTTCAAATGAGTAGCCCTCCATATGATTTCGGGTCTTCAGGTAGCCCTCATTCCCAAAAAGGTTGGAGACCCCTGCTCTACACTGGTTTAGGTGGTTTAATTAGTTTTCCCTTCATGGTACAGCCCTGTTTGCCACTAGGGGCACCCTTCAGCACTCTCTACACTGGCATGCCTTTGCAGTTTCTCTGTTTGCCACTAGAGGCACTCTTCAGCAATCTCTACACTGGCATGACTTTGCAGTTTCCATGTTTGCCACTAGGGGCACTCTTCAGCACGCTCTACACTGGCATGTGTTTGCAGTTTCCCTGTTTGCCACTAGGGGGACTCTTAAGCACTCTCTACGCTGGCATGCGCTTGCAGTATACAGCTCTCCCCTAGAGGCACTCTTAATATACAAGGATGCAGTAGGGCAGTTCCAGCGTTATGGATGTGACAATTGGACTCATATTGGTAAACAAAATGCCTTAGAGTGGGGGCAAAATTAGTATCAGTGAATTAATTTGCATAACTTTTAATGCAACCTCTGTCCTCTGAATACTGAGAAATCCTCAAATGTCATATAATCAATTTCATCCTAAGAATACAAGGCATTTTATCAGCGTTATGGATGTGACATGAAATGGACACACTTTTGTGAGAGATTACAGGTTTTCTACAAACTCTGTGAATTTTAAAGGAAACTGCCGAAACTATGATATATGTACTATGAAGGAGATTTGAATGAACACAAAAAGTGTGTTTTTGAAACTATGCGTCATTTTCATAATGCATTATGTAGAAAAAACTGGCGTTATGGATGTGACGGTTTCACGTTATGGATGTGAAGTGTCTGAACAAGTCCTCGACAAACTACATAAAACACATAATTAAGTAGTGAATTTTGATGTGAAACAATTGAAATAGTAATCATGAAAAACTAGCGATGAAATTATTGCTTCCTCAGTGCCCACTAAGATCCACAGGAAGAATCAGGACAACAAGTCATTTAAAATATAAAATATATATACATATATTTTTTTACCATCATCAACTGAAACACCAGGGAACATACCTAGCCCTATAACTAGCCCTACCTGAACTGTTGCACCCAAGATGACAAAATATTTATGGTATGTTAGTCTCAAGAGCCCGCATCAACCTAACCCATACCCAGTCATTTGTGATTTGCACACATAAAGTACATGCACGTGCACGTGCACACACGCACATGCACACACATGCGCACACACACACACACATGCACACACGCACAGTCACACACATACAGACAAGCAAGCACACACACACATAAACACATACAGACAGGCAAGCACACACACACACATGCACAAACACCCACCCACATGAATGCAGACACATAAACACACGCATAGCGGTCATATAGTTTATTGCTGCCGTTACTCATGTTACTCTGTGGGTATTAGCTACAGAGGACCTGACACTTCAAATGCTGTCATATCGCGTCACATTTAAAATTAAACTGTGTTAAGCAGACGTGAACGGCAGGCTGAACAGATCTGCAACAGAAGGAGGTTGCTATGTTAACTCCAGCTGCAAAGTCAGCCATCTTCACCAGCTAACACGATAATCCAGTTACTGTACAACATTAGTATGACAGTTACAGGAAGATAATCGCTCAGATTTTCATTATTGGGCCACTTGAAAATAGGCTATGGCTAGGCTTATCACTGGAGGTATTTTAGTATTATGTTTGTTTTGCTAATGGTTAGGCAAAGCCTCCCTGTGGTTTTGATCAACCTAATAATCTTTGAAATGTCAATTGTAAACACTAAGTTGAAATGTGTTGAAACTGACATGCCACCAGAACAGACGTTTTATCGGCTTTGAGGTATAATAAAGTCCCCAGTCTTGTAAATTCACATTATGTAACATCCATAACGTCACATCCATAACGCACCATTAAAGGTTTTAAAAGTAAGAAAGGGGCACAATTTGGTCATTGACATTGATATAAATCAGCTTTGCACAGACACTTTGGACATTGTTGCATCAACACTGTATGTGTAGCATAAACTTTTCCTATAAAACGTTATGGATGTGACATGGCCATGGAACTTGCTGACTTAAAAACAAAAGCCTTACAAATGTAAGGAGTTGTGCTCTTAAAGGCAAGCTGAGCATAAACATTACTCTACCATTCCCTTGTCAATCTGGAATTTGTCAAATGACACAATTTGTTTGAACATTGGGTCCATTTATCCATTTTTGAAATATGTATAATATTACCACGTAAAAAAGCTGTTTCTGTATGGTTGCACACACCATATTTATGATGTAAAAAGAGTGTCATTCTCCATCAAATTCAATCAGATCAGTTACAAACAATAAAATATAGACCTAAATGAAGATTTTAACAACAGTTCTATTTGCGTATGCACAACTTTTTTTTTCCATGGTAAGGATGACCTTTGCATGGAATTGCCCAGTAACAGAAGGCAAAATAATCAAAACAACCAGGCAAGGAAAATGTATATAGTAAATGTCACACACATGAGTATTTCAATGTGCTTCACATAAACCACAGGTTTTTAATGCCCCCCTGGTGGTCAGTGAAGGCATTGCTGGTGGTCTCTGACCAGGCATTTTAAATGTAGTTTCAATGTTATGATTGACACAGTATCACACTATTTTTTCAGTGGTGGTACTGAGGTTACTTTCCAAGTCAGTTTTGTTGTGGTGTAGCAAGATAAGTTCCTTAGATATCATGCTGATGGTGTTTTAGAATTGTGTGTTTGAGTTTGAATCTCATGTGAAGTTTTTTTCTTTTTTTTAGTGATTCATTCCTGCTCCAGTGTGTTTAGCTCCAGGCAAACAGAGTTCAAACATGGTATTGGCAAACTTTTAAACAACAAAGTTTAGCACCACAAGCATTCAAACTCAACTCAAGTTGACTGATGAATCTGTGGTCCCTGGCATCTGTGGTTGATAACATCTGCAGCAGGCTACGTCATGGTTACGTTACTCCACTGCGCCAGTGACGTAACTCAGCCACTTAACACGATCAGTTACTCCACTGAGCCAGTGATGTAACTCAGAAAGTCTATACGACTTGAGAAAGGCCACAGGCCGAAACGTTGTTTGTATTAAATTATTGGCATATGAGCTGCTAGAGTGTGCGGTCTCCCTTTGTTCATCACGTAACTCAGTTAACACGATAGCCGTATAACACCAGCGCTATTACACCCTCATGAAAACAAACGTGCACAACGTTGGTGTATGTACCACCAGTGTCATGGTTAACACCAGCGTCATGGTAACGTTACTCCACTGAGCCAGTGACGTAGCTCAGCCAGTTAAAACCATAGTTACCGTAGAACACCCGCTGTTTTACACCCTCATGAAAGCAAACGTGCACAACGTTGGTGGACGTAGCAAAATTACAATCAAAGTCACTGTCCAAACATCCTCTTAAGACCTAAATGGTCAACTACTGCTACTTTGTCTAAAATGATACATTTGTGTAGGACTCAGTGGTGGGTTGAGTACTGAAAATTGTTATTCAACTTATTCAAGTAAAAGTAAAAAAGTCTGCATTTACATAATAAAGTAATCAAAGTACAAGTTGTAATTGTATATTTTTATATTTGTAAGTTGTGTGGGCAGTTATCAGGCAGCTATTGTCCTCAAGTTTAGATTAGATTAGAGTCAATGTTATTGCCAGTGTGCAGAGTACAAGTACAAAGACAACAAAATGCAGTTTGCGTCTAACCAGAAGTGCAAAAAAGCAGTACAATGCAATGCAAAAGTGCAATGTGATATACAAAGTCTAGACAGGTGGTGCATAAAAGGACAAGAAATATAGTGCAGTATAAACAGTCAGTAGTATACAGTTGGATTATAGAAGGTGGTTATTAGTCATAATATACAGCTATAATGTACAGGGGATGTCCGCCTCTTTGTTGTCCCTGTCAAGGGGAGCCCAAAGTAAGGGTTATTTACATTACAGGAAGGGGCGGGATATGCATAGACAACTGCCATTTTGGTTTTAAGAACAAACCCCATGCATTTCTATGGAGGATTCTTTGAGTGCTGTGCCTCCTCTTTAGAAAGTCTCTGGTGTGACTGCTGCTAGTCTCCCCTCAGGGCATGATTTCATGTTGTCCACTAGGTGGCACCATCCCACTGTACTGTGGGCTCAGACTAAAGATTTGGGATGGGGCAGTGTGATCGGACCAGATGATGATGTTATCACATATGTAGCCTAACAACCAGTAAGATTAGAGATGATATGTAATCGTGAGACTCAGATAAAATATAAAGACAATCCTGCAATGAAACATTTAAAATATTATTGTATGACTGAAATAAGTGCAACTCCCTCTGGTGTAGTGTGTTCAGTGTGTTACTGTCTGTTTTTGCCCCCAAGCTTGGCTTTGTTTGTGGTAAAAGGCACAAAAAACATTTCTTCTAGTGTTGATGACTACATAACTGCAGCTGTCGCTGCCATTTATCATGTTGGTATGTTTGGTCTTGGCCAACTAGATCTACTTCAGCTGATGCTGTTCAAAGCTGCAGCTGTCGCTGCCATTAAGCATGTTGGTATGTTTGGTCTTGGCCAACTAGATCTACTTCAGCTGATGCTGTTCAAAGCTGCAGATGTAGCTGCCATTAAGCATGTTGGTATGTTTGGTCTTGGCCAACTAGATCTACTTCAGCTGATGCTGTTCAAAGCTGCAGATGTAGCTGCCATTATTCATGTTGGTATGTTTGGTCTTGGCCCACTAGATCTACTTCCCCTGATGCTGTCAGACGAACAGCAGCACATCAAAGAGTGAATGGACAGACCAGCTCCACCCTGTGGCCATGCTCTCTCTCACTCTCACACATACACTCACAAACTAACTCACTCACTCACTCACTCACAAACACACACACTCTCTCTCTCTCTCTTTCTCACACACACACACACACACACACACACACACACACACACACACACACACACACACACACTCATATACAGTACACACACACATATACACATACATTTTGATAGATATGTATACAATTTCAACAACAGTATACAAACATGGTTACATAATAGGGAACAAAAAAATCTAAAAAATATATCATATTATATATACAGTATAAACAAATATCTATATATTTTACAACAGATAGTGGTAGATACAATGTATTTTCCAGTCCACATGTGGTTTCATACATAAAAAAACAATAACAAATAGACAGATTTCAGATATGCATACAATTTGTAGATATTCACACATGTTTGAGAGAGACTGGTCCTCTTCTGTGTGTATGTGTGTGTGTGTGTGTGTGTGTGTGTGTGTGTGTGTGTGTGTGTGTGTGTGTGTGTGTGTGTGTGTGTGTGTGTGTGTGTGTGTGCGTGTTCAGGGTTGTGCCTGATACTAACTAATACCATCCGGAGGATAAAGGAGAAAAGATGGAGAAAAGATGATCATCAATCAGTGTTCATGACAACAAGCCCACTGGATTTACAGTCTATTGGATTTGTGTTTATACTGAAAAACACATGTTAAACTAAAAACTGGCAAAACTAGCGGGCAATTGCCCCACTAAAATCAATAGTATTAGGACTCTCACTGACATTACAGCCTGTTGGCCTTGTATACAATGAAACATTTGTCATTTCACAAAAACAGAATGACAGACAGAAGGACAAATATAAACGATAGAAAGGGATAAAATAAAATAAATCAATTGTCATTAGTTGTTGTATGGTATGCACGTCCATAGTGGGATATTTGCACGCACAGCACTATTAAAGCACATTCGAGATCCAAAATGTTAGTAGAGGCGGAGCTCCACCTGTAAGATATATGACAGGATCCTACACGTGAGAGAACTTAGTTTTTAAGACAATTGATTGGTCAGTGTGCAGTAGATTACACGATTTCAGCTATAACTTAGCACATAACCTCCTCCCGACCAGGTTTGGTTGACAGCATAAGATACCATGGTGATATAGCGACACTAACACAAATCCACTTTCGTGTCACAGCATAGCCTGGCTTTGAGCGCAACATACCTCGCTAACCCACTAATCGAGATTCGTAGTACACCCCACAGTTTACAATGCGTGTCGTTCACTAGAGCAGAGAGCTGCTCTACAGTTGATTCACTCAGGTCATTGTATCTCAGGTCCAGCAGTCTGAGACTTGAGGAGTGTGAGGTCAGAGCAGAGGCTAGGTAGGAACAGCTCTTCTCTGTCAGATTGCAGCCAATCAGGCTGGAACAGAATGACCAGAATATTAATCACAGATTCTCACTCTCTCTCTTTCTCACACACACACACACACACAATCACTCTCCCTGCACACACTCTCCTACACACAAACACACTCTCTCTCTCTCCCTGACCCCCCCACCCCCCAAAAAAAACACACAGAGTCTCCCAGCCCCCCCCCCCCACATAGACACACACACACTCACTCTACCTGGCCCACACACTCAACTCCCATGAAACAATATGAGGGTTGTGGTAGTAGAACTGGTATTGTGCTTCCCATAGAGTTCTGCTAATGTGCTTCCCATAGAGCATAGCTGTCAACCCTCCCGTTTTTTCCGGGTTTCTCACGTATTTTAACTTTTTTCCCGCTGTCTTCCCGTTTTAATATTTTCCCGTAAATATCCCGTATTTTAACAATCTCATAACATTAGCTCTACCATCGGACTTGTCAGTCTCTGTACTGTTGTCCTGTTGCTACACCCTTGCCCTTCCAACGAAACAGATGTTTTCAAAGCATCGTTTTGCTTGCTTGAAGGCGACAGTGAGACTATTTAAGATGCACGACGATTCAATGGCACCTGCATAGTGTAGGCTACGGCCGAACGCTGTGTGTATCGGCCTACCACTCAGCTACGAGTAGAGAAAGAATTCCCCTGTTTGTAGCCTATATTCACTCCAAGTTGGCCTACCATAACTTCCCAACTCTGCACTAAAGCCCATAAACTGCATGACAGGCTATTTATATTTTCTCTTTAAAATCTCTAAAATAACCAAATGCATTTGTTCAACTTTATGAAGAAGAATTACGCACTATAGGCTACTTGGAACGCACACATTTTGTTTGCGCAGGAGAGAGAATGACAGCGCACAGGGCCATCGATTAGGCTACAGAACTTTAGCCTTGCTAGGGCTGTATAAAGTTGACCAAATTAATATAGGCTGTTAGGCGTAAATAAAGTAGGCTACTTTGTTGTATTGTTTAGCTGACCAATGCACGAGCTTGCAATTATGAAATGGACTAATACTGCAACCCTTCCAACCAACATTGGGGGACGAATGTTGACATTTTCCTGTATTCTGCGTGAGAAACCCGGGAAATCTCCCTTATTTTCAAAGCTCAATGTTGACAGCTATGCCATAGAGTTCTGTTATTGTGCCAGCACAGTTGGAAAGAAAATTAGTTCTGCTAATGTGCTTCCCATAGTGTTCTGTTAATGTGCTTCCCATAGAGTTCTGCTAATGTGCTTCCCATAGAGTTCTGCTAATGTGCTTCCCATAGAGTTGTGCTAATGTGCCAGCACAGTTGGAAAGAAAATTAACAATTGATTGTTAGAAGTAGAATGACTAACATGGGATAGTGGTGGCTAGTAGCAGCATTTTAGCTTGCATCCTTACATAGAACAGTGCTAGCGTACTATGTTAAAACTACTTTCACCTCTGGTGATAACAAAAGCAAACAGAAATTAGGCTGTCCCCAAAGGAAAAGTGACTCCCATCCGGTTTACCAAAATGATGCAATTTATTACAAGCACCAGTCTCCCCAGAGAAACTATAGGGGTCAAATGCCTTGCTCAAGGGCACAACGGTGGCAGACACAAGTTATCTGACTACAGAATGCTAGCCCAGTTCCTCAGCCTTTAACTGAGTTATCTGACTACTGCAAGTTGCACCTTAATGCACTGTCACATGAATGCACATTCTCTAGAATGTCCATATCAATAGTTTCCACAAGTAATGTGAACTAATTAGTTATGTTACACTGAAAATATAAAGTTAGCTAGTTAGCAAGCATTTTAAGCTAACTTTCAAATGTTAGCCACCAGGGAGAATTAAGTTGAAAACACACACTGGACAGTTAAGTAAATGTAATTCCTTGAAACCATTGCGTTCAGAAACAAACTGAACCCCATCTGAAATTAAAAGGATTGGGATAAGTGTCATTGCAGGTGGTCCACCACATTGACTCATTGATGTGCTGCTAGCATGTGTAAACTGTAACTAAATGTGAAACTAAAACAATAGTGCCGCCGCCCCCACTAAGGGACCAGATATGTAGCTGAAGCAGGTGCCAATAATCAATAGATAAGTATAAGTATAAGTATAAGTATATATACTCTTTTGATCCCGTGAGGGAAATTTGGTCTCTGCATTTGACCCAATCTGTGAATTAGTGAAACACACTCAGCACACAGTGAACAAACAAACAACCAACACAACTAATACAAATGAACTAAAATAGATCTATATAAGGCCTGGGTGTGTATAAATGTGTAGACAACAAAACACACACACACACACACACACTTGTGTCGATTCTTACCAAAGTTCCTCCAGTTTGCATTTTTGATGACAAAGTGCAGAACACAAAAGTTCCACTCCTGAGTCTAGCAGCTCATTGCCCTTAAGGTCCAGCAGTCTGAGACTTGAGGAGTGTGCGGTCAGGGCAGAGGTCAGATAGGAACAGCTCTTCTCTGTCAGCTTACAGCCATTCAACCTGAAACATAATTACATCTGAATATTCACCAATCCTCTACTCTCTCACAAACACAAATACACAAACACACTTGACCACAGCCACACCCTCTACCAAACACACACACACACACAAACACACACACACACACTCCCCCACAAACACCACTGTGACCCATCTCTCTCTCTCTCTCTCTCTCTCTCTCTCTCTCTCTCTCACACTTTCTCCCTCACTTTCATGTACAGTCTTCACACACACACACAACTCTCACACACACAAACTCACTACATGAAATGATACTTTAACTTTTCCAGTTTGCAGTTTTGATGATAAAGAGCAGAACATAAAAGTTCCATTCCTGAGTCCAGCATCTCATTACCCCTCAGGTCCAGCAGTCTGAGACTTGAGTAGTGTGAGGTCAGGGCAGAGGCCAGATAAGAACAGCTCTTCTCTTCCAGATTACAGACAATCAGCCTGAAACAGAATTATACAACTCAATATTGATCACAAATTATCTACTGTAAACACACACACACACACACAACCTGTTTCACAAACACAAATACATACACACTTCCCCCCACCTCTTACAAACTCGCTTCAAGAAATTATGCTTACTGAAGTTCCTCCAGTTTGCAGTTTTGATGACAAAGTGCAGAACATAGAAGTTCCACTCCTGAGTCCAGCAGGTCATTGCTACTCAGGTCCAGCAGTCTGAGACTTGAGGAGTGTGAGGTCAGAGCAGAGGTCAGATAGGAACAGCTCTTCTCTGTCAGATTACAGCTATTCAGCCTTAAACAGAACAATAGATCAGAGCACACATTCAGTACACATTTGTCTCGTTCTCTTATAAAATATTTGTCTTTGATGTCGTTTTTGTACAGTGTTCCTAAAGGCACATGTGCCATTTTTTCTCATTTTCTCGTGCATACGGGAGGATCTGTAGTGAGCATGGCAAACTGGGGTGTACCAGAAACATACAACAACAATTGCAAAAAATTCAAACAGGAACTTCACTGGCTAACCCACGTTACTTAACGGCAAGTTGTGAGCAACAGGCAAACTCAAGATACAGTTTCAGTCCTCGGCAGCTTTTTATTCAATGACCAACAAAGCACAAGTCAAAGTATCGACTATATTCGTCAGCTTCCATCTTGCTCTTCAACTGTGTATTCTCCCTTGTTGTATTAGCCTACAATTTAAAGGAGTCACACTACTTTTATTACAAAATAGCCTACTGTGCACCATGGAGGACAGGCCTGTTGTGATTTCTGTCCATCATTGGTGGGCTTAGGCAAATAACGGCAATTAAAATGGAAATATTTTAAGATCTATAATAATTTATATATTTAGCCTATATCAAATCCACAATATGTGATGAACTAGGCATAAAACAGGAATGGCTAAGGAAGTTACCTGGCTTAGATATAGCAAGAACGTCTGAGCAGTAACATAGCACATTGTAATTTATGTAGGCCTATTTATTAACAAAGCATTTAATATAGTTGGAATGGGGGAAATGTGAATAATTGCGTTGCAGATTGATTTATGGTGTGCACCCCTAAAATGTTCTGCTTGCGCCCCTACAATTTTCAGTTTGGGGCTAGAGTGCTCGTAGTTTAAAAAGTTAGTCTGGAGCCCTATTTTCCCCTGATGCTGTTTTTATGCTGTCACAACAACATTCAATTATCGAAGCGTCTTAGAGATCCTCTTTCTCTCTCTCTCTGTCTCTCTGTCTCTCTCTCTCACACACACACACACACACACACACACACACACACTCACAAACATAATGTATAAACACTGTTACTTACTGAGCTGATGTGGATGTTGTGACCACTGGCACCAGCTTCTGCAGAACATCATCTGGACTGAGGAGTTCAGTCTTCATGTACTTCTGCAGGTCAAACTCATCTAGCTGCTCTTCTGACATCTCAAACTCAAATCTCTGAGTTTTCCATTCTCCTGGTAACAGTGTGTCTACATATAGAGTTCCTGAGCTCTTGTCAATGACCTCCACTACAGCATGGTGATTCAGCTCATTCAGACAGTAGAACAGGTTGATCCTTCTCTCTGAGCTACTCTGATCTTTGATCTTTTGTTTGACACACTGGACTGTTTGCTCTGAGCTATCTGATAGGCTACTGCACTTTAGGAGTAGGTGCTTTAAGAGATTCTGATTGGACTGCAGTGAGAGGCCCAGAAGGAAGCGGAGAAAAAGGTCCAGGTGTCCCTTTTTACTCTGCAAGGCCAGCTCCACTGCAGTCGTGTGTAGGTCATTAAGTGTTGCAGCTCTGAACAGAGCAGAGAGCTGAGAGGGTTGCGGTTGGTCATGCATATTTATCTGTCTGTTGTTTAAGCTGAGAAACACATATAAAGCTGCAAGAAACTCCTGGATGCTCAGACTCCTCTCTGAAGACCTGAGTACACACTCCTGAGTACACTGATGCTTCTGTGACGTCAATAACACACTCTTTCAGGTCGTCCTCATAGAAGATCAGATTGCCCTTCTCCAGCTGTTGGAAGGCCAGTTTCCCCAGATTGAAAATCACATCTTCATCTCTTTCTTTTCTGTCTGTGAACTTGTCCCTTTTCATGTTTGTCTGGATGATCAGGAAGTGTGTGTACCATTGAGTCAGAGTCCTTGGCATTTCTAAACTCTCTGATTCCTCTGATGTTCTCACTACAACAGTGGCTGAAATCCAGCAGAAGACTGGAATGTGGCACATGATGTAGAGGCTCCTGGATGACTTCAGGTGTGTGATGGTTTTGCTGGCCAGGTTCTCATCACTGATTCTCTTCCTGAAATACTCCTCTTTCTGTGGGTCATTAAATCCCTTTATTTCTGTCACTTGGTCCACACACTTACGAGGGATCCGATTGGCTGCTGCTGGTCGGGTAGTGATCCAGAGGAGAGCAGAGGGAAGCAGATTCCCCCTGATGAGGTTTGTCAGCAGCACATCCACTGAGGCTGGCTTTGTCACATCACAACACTCTGGGTGTGAGTTGAAATCTAGAGGAAGTCGACACTCATCCAGACCATCAAAGATGAACATTGATCTGTTCTTTGAACAAGTGAAGACTCTGTGATCTTTGATTTCTGGAAAAAAGTGCTGAATAAGACCCACTAGACTGAATTTTTTCTCCGTCATGAGGTTCAGCTCCCGGAAAGGAAGAGGAAATATGAAGTGGACATCCTGATTAGCTGTTCCTTCAACCCAGTCCAGAATGAACTTCTGCACAGAGACTGTTTTTCCAATGCCAGCAAGTCCCTTTGTCAGCACTGTTCTGATGGGTTTGTCTTGTCCAGATAAGGGTTTAAAGATGACACTGCATTTGATTGGTGAGCCTTGTGCTGATTCTCTCCAGGATGCTCTCTCTAACTGTCTGACCTCATGTTCATCATTGACCTCTCCTCCTCCTTCTGTGATGCGGGGCTCTGTGTAGGTAAGTCTGAGAGATGTGGGGTGTCCCTGATTTATGGTTCCCTCAAATGGGAACTTCTTCTGCAGGTGGGATTTGTGGATCTGCTGATATCTGCTGATATTTGGTTAACAACAAACAATGTTAGCCAATTCACTAACTCAATGCTATCATATACTGTATAACTTTTTTATTTTTTTAAAACAGCAAAATCAGAAAGGATGGAGGCAGCAAAGGTAGAGAAGTCATTTCAGATGGGCAAGAACAAGGTAAATTTATATGCTTGTCAAACACCAGCATTACAGGAGCTGGATTATCATATTAAATGAAGCACAATACTTACTGATGTTAAAGCACACTCGCTTTTTAAAGTCATAGCCAACGGTAAACTAACACTAAACTAAAGGTAAATGTTACAAAGATGGGTATTGTTAGGTGTGAAAACACTAGGCTATGAACCTTAAATTGCGAATATTAATAACATAACCCTTTGAATGGTACGTTCACTGGAATGGTTCCCCTCTGGGGTTTTTTTTTCACAAATCGCAACCTGTATAAATCATTTGACAACTTGGGACTTTTGGGAATCAAAACATGACAACCTTCTTCATATAAAATATGTATTTGCTGCAAAACTGATATCTAACCAAGTGTTATTGATCTTATAATAAGAGACACAAATCAAGTTGGTATTGTTTTTAGCATAAAGACCTTACCTAACGCTTTCTCATGAAATCATTTGGTTTTAAAGTGCAGTCATTGATTGTGCACACTATGAAACCTGATGTACTCAAATTTACCTTAAATTACCCCTGAAAACATGCCAAAAACACTTATTTATATTAAGGGGCCACTCATTAGTCAAACAGGCCCTAGGTGTGAGTGTGAAACCCCTCAATCTTACATTTAAGGTGTCAAGTCAGGGGTTCCCTTTATTTGTTGGGATTAAGGGGCTAATTAAGGACAATTTAAGTATATCTTAATTTAAATGGTCAATTCAGGGATTCCTTGACTAAGGGGGGAAATTAAGGGGAAATCAAAAAAGCAAAGGGTAAATTCAGTAGGCTTTTCTCCTTAATTGACCTTAATCTATGCATATTTCTACTTAAAAACTACTTAATTATAGAAGGACTTGAAGGTCAAAGATAAGGCATTTATAAGGGGTGAAATTAAGGGGTTTTGTAGTGGCAGGAAGTCACATTTGTTTGTGTTTATGTTTATATTTAAATTTATCAGCAGACGTTTTTGTCCAAAACAATGCACATGATATTTTACCCAAGGAACAAACAAAACACACCAGAAGTAGCTCACCCCTGCCTTCAGTATTCCCAGAGAAGTAGCTCACCCCTGCCTTTTGTTTCCAGTTTTTGGAGCCTGGGCTGCCTACAGAGACCAGGTTTTGTTTACAGTGTACTCACAGAATGGGCAGCTAATGATCGTGAGGAGATGATAAGGGTGCCAGGTTGGTAGTGTATTTTGCCGCTAGTGCATGGACACTGTGGCTAGAGCAAGTCAGACACACAAAGTGGGCAGAATCAGGACTAGGTTAATTAATAAATGATTTGGTTAAAGCTGACCAACAACAATGTTGAGCAATACCTTTAAATGGAATGGGCAGAATCAAGACTAGGTAAATTAATAAAAGATTTGGTTAAAGCTGACCAACAACAATGTTGAGCAATACCTTTAAATGGAATGGGCAGAATCAGGACTAGGTTAATTCATAAATTAATTGATTAATGCCGACCAATAGCAATGTTGAGCAATACATTTAAATGGAATGTGTCACATGATATTACAGTACAATAGCATTTACAATGTGATTCAAATACTTTTTCAAAGAATGATATGAAGCATTTTTTCTGTTCTTCCAAGCAATTCAATTCACGAAAACAAGGTTGTAGCTTTTCAGACCCGTTTTAAATACCGTAGGCTATCGCATCCTACCAGGCTGTTATTTAATTAAAATCTATACGATTTTGAGCAAACCATATGTGATATTACATATTCACTTATGAGTCACACTGAATCACGTTTAATCTCCAATGGATGGGATAGGCTATAGCCTACTCTGTGATGATGCCAAAAAAATCACCTTAGGAGTTAATATCTGATAAGTATGATAGGCTTACTATCGTAAAATGCATACATATGTGGGGTAAGACGAGGCTAGGTGTTGGGTAAGTTGGGCCAAAACAAAGATTTCAGGTAACACATGAAATAATTTAATTTCTACAAACAGTAACAAACACCAACATTTAACTGAGAATTTGCCAAATAGATTCAACTGAAAATTTGCCAGGACAGGTTTAGGCATACAACATTTGTCACCTGTTTACCTTTAAATTTGCCAAATAGATTCAACTGAAAGTTTGCCAGGACAGGTTTAGGCATACATTTGTCACCTGTTTACCTTTGAATTTTCCCATTTAATTAACTTAAATAAATCTTAATAATTTGCTGCCTAGTGTCTTTAGCTCTTAGTAACACTAAAGAAAAGTAACATTTATGATTTTGCTAAAGTGAAAGCTAAAAGTAAAATGTATGATTTTGTTTTGCCCTCACATCATATTTGTCAGGATCTGGACTGGATTGAGTGACTGTGCCACCCTAGTGGCCATTTTGTGTATTGTCCTGTGTTTGCTTTTGCTTGTTCCCCATGTGCTCTGTTTACGTGTCTGCTGTCATGTGACTGTCTCCACCCCTTTTCCCTAATATGGTCTGCACTTCCTGTATTTTTTACCACATTTGCCATGTGCTGTACCTTTCCACGGATTTTAAAGAATGATTCCCTCTTCTTTAAAATGCTGTCACATCATGAAATTTGTTTACAGTTTCCTAGAAACAAGGAGTAACTCATTTTACCCCTATGCTCAACTTACCCCGTTCACCCCTACTGCGCAGTAAAAGACAGACACACACACCCAAACACACACACATACACACACACACACACACACACACATACACACACATAGACAAACACACATGGCATTATATAACATGAAGAACAGAGTCATTATCTTACTTTCCAGTAGAAGAGTCTCCACTTTTAAAGGTCATTGTTCGAGCCATGGACCAATCAATCTTCTTAGGCACACATGTGATTGTAGGGGAGGGTGATCTACTGTTAGAACTTGTGCCCCTCGTCCTAGAAAAGAAGAGAACTTTCATCAGGAGAACATTTTGTTCTGATTTCTGCTAATCACATGTACTATACACACACACACAAGCACACACAGAGCACACACACACACACACACACACACACACACACACACACACAAACACACTACATTATATAACATGAAGACCAGAGTCATGATCTTACTGTTCAGTAGAAGAGTCTCCTCCTGTAAAGGTGATTGGCCGACCCATGGAATCATCACTCTTCATGGACACACTAGTGGGTGTAGGGGAGGGAGGCCTCCTGTTAGAGCTAGCGCCCCCCATCCTAGAAAAGAAGAAGAGAACTTCCATCAGGAGAACATTCCTGTTTCCTCTCATGTCTGCTTATGACACATGCACACACGCAAACACACACACATATTTTAATGCTTTTATTGGGGTCTTAACATGGGACGAATTTACAGATCCAAACACTGATAGAAGCATGTTACAGAGCTTAGGTTCTAGTCTAGGCCAACAAAAGGATAGAGATTGTGAGAACCTCCAAAACGGCGAATGAACAAAAGATGGCTCAAATATAAAGTGTTTAATTTACAAAAAAAATGATTATATAATAATTAAGAATAAAAATAAAAGAAAATGTTCACTCAGAAATCAGAAGTACAATCCAAAACAAAGTTAACAGAGTACAGAACATCATGTGAAAACGAAGGTAACAGAGTACAGAACATCATGTGAAAACAAGGCCTAGTGACAAAGCCTTGTGTCAAGGACATACCTCACACTCCAGCAATTCCGCCAATGATGGCGAGTGTGTCCCCCTTTAGGCAACACCACCATTTTAAACCATTTTTAGCTCAAGAGGAAGGCAACAGCACCATTTTATGATATCCCTCCATGTAGACTGATAGAGATGTCCGATAATATCGGCCCACCGATATTATCGGCCCGATATTAGCATAAAAATGTAATATCTGTTAATATCGTTATCGGATTTTTTTTGCCTTAAAACCGATAAAATAATGCTTGCGTTACACCCAAATAGTGCCTATGCGCTCCTGAAGCGTTTACCGGCGCACAGATGATGACCTCATCAAGCTGCTTCTTGAAGCATACAAACAAGCGTGGATGGCTGCAGTAACAAACTTGCTCGCTCTGTTTCAACATTATGTCTGTGGTTTGGAATTGGCCATGGCATTCGTAGCCCCTTGCGTTGGCCGTGACGCCCCTTTGAAAATCAGAGGTTTACAGGCCACGGTGGCCTTGGTGCCCCCTTCTTTAAATATTCTGCTTTGCGTCCTACTAATAGCGATATATATTTAGCCTATGGCCTATGGCCAAATTACGCAGTGGAGAAAGTGACAGCGCAAGAAAGTGCGTCCAAATTAACCCATTTTTCTCAGTTGAACTACTCGAGAAGTAGCCTACTCATCACACAGACATCACAAGTATCACATGACAGAGCTTTTTCTCAGCTTTTAAACGATGTTAGCCGCTAATTGCTGTGGTGAACGGTTCGCGAGAAAAGTAAATAATATCATTCAATTTAATCATAAATTCTACTGAAGGTTTTGCGTCCATCTCCCTACCCATTCATCTCGGTGGAATACTTCAGAACCCTTCGTTTAACATATGACAAACCATATATCAGAATAAACAGCAGACCTTACCGAACAGAAAGGTGTAAATCAGTCCCCTGTACAGTTAGCCGTTCTAGACTAATCCCGTTTTGAATTTGCAGTAAATTTCAACATACATGGATGTCTCCAAATTTGGGATTTAAGTTTTACACTGTGTTTAAATTGTTCCACATTATTTCATAACGGGCCAAATACAAAACAAATATTACAAATGTCGCCTAGATATCGGTAAATCAGAGGACAGCTGACTATAAGAGTTTGTGAAAGTAGCCTTAATGATCACAAAATGCTAAGCATGCATCTAGGCTATTTGAGTTTCTTAAAGCTGAGCTGTGCTTAAATTGTTCAATACATGATTTCATAACAGGCCAAATATAAAATAAATGTTAAATATAGCCTAGATATCTGAAAATATTAGATGATCAGATGATTTACAGTTATATGTAATATGTCATGTTTTATGTTTTTGTAATGTTTCATACAGTGATGCAGGTCTACTGCAGTGAATACAACTTTGATCATTTTTATAGCCTACTACTGGCCTTGGTGCCCTGACATTTGGCCTTTATGCCCCCCACCAAATATGCCCAACTGAAGACCAAGTGGCCTTGCCCCTAAAATGGTGAAATTCCAAGCCTGATTGTGGGTATGGCCCGTTATGAAGGCCAGTCAGTCTTTTAGCCCCGTTCATTGGACTAATACTAAAGGAGGACTTTGTTTACTACTCTGGAAGGTCTGGACTGAAACTTTGTGCCTTCCTTGTTCTTATTGCACACTACCTTAATGTTGCATCTCTTTGTTGTTGCTCATGTAGAGCAGTGCTGATTGAGCCCAGTTTATAATTTCAATGATTGCATTAGCCCAAGTAATGGGCTAGGGACACAGGCTGCTTAGATTTGTACACCTTAAAATGTTTCATTTTTTGTACTTCACCTCAAGCCTGAAGTATTTTTTGTAGCTCAAACAAATGTTTTCAAAATTGTGCAGTATAGTTGCTTGCCACATTGTAATTGACTCATATTTGTGCATTCATTCAATTAAGGTGATTGAGTTTTAGTTAAAGAAACAGTTCATGAAGCATCCTACAAATGCAGGCTCATTTAACACAGAAAAAGGGTAGCCTGTCATACACTATGCCTGTTATTTTAGTTGGCTTTACATTCTGCTATGTTGCATATAGTTGTTCAGCTACAATGTTTTATCATTTGTGAAGAAGTCAAATTTGCCCTATTTGTTGTGGGCATTGTCAAGATTATCTCAGGGAGAGTGTAATCCAAACTGTTGTTTGAGACAATAAAAAAAAAAAAAAATAAACATGGCACTTTTTCCCTAAATTAAGTTGAAGTATTTTTCTTATTTTGCACAGACAATGTTAACATTTGGAAAGCCTTGTTGCATTCAAGAATGCATCCAGTGGGGCATCACAATAACATTAAGCATGTTGTGTTAATTCCACAACAGGAGATATGTGATGTTACCTAAATTAGTTTTGAGGAAAAATAACCCATATATTGACATTGGTATCGGCTGATATCGGAATCGAAATTTGAGAGTTGGACAATATCGGCATATCGGATATCGGCAAAAAAGCCAATATCGGACATCCCTATAGACTGATCATTGGAGATTTTGCGTGAGTATTGGACATGTAACTTTTTTGTGGCTTTTAAAGTGTCATAAGACACACACAACATTATATATAACATGAAGACCAGAGTCATAACCTTACTGTTCAGTGGAAGAGTCTCCTCCTCGAAAGGCGATTGATCGACCCATGGACTTGTCACTCTTCATGGACACAGAGGTGGTTGTATAGGAGAGTGACCTCCTGTTAGAGTTTTGGGCCCCCATCCTAGAAAAGAAGAGGAGAACTTCCATCAGGAGAAGATTCCTCTCTCTACTCATGTCTGATAATCACTCTGATGGCTCTTTTCCATTACAGACCGGGGCTGGCCCAAGGCTTTTCCCCAGTCTTAAAGCGTAACTCTGACAGAACAGTGAAATTGTTTTTAACTGCTGCCCTTTAATGTTGTATGTCTGTATTAGCTAAGTTAAGTGTAATGTCTTGATTGTGTTTGTATAGTGTATGTACATAAATGTGTGGTGTAGTATGTAACCTTTGTCCTGTCTTTTATGTATATATATATTTTTGTAACTTTTTGCCGCCAGTCTTGGCCAGGACTCCCTGAGAGAAGAGTTACTGTAACTCAATGGGACTTTTCCTGGTTAAATAAAGGTTAAATAAAAATAAAGTAACTCTCGCCAAAATGCATCCAAAGGTGTTTTTGTGAATGTACCCAAGTGTACCTGGTCATGGCCTGGTCAGCCTGGTCAGCTCATGAGCCTTTCCACCATTTTTTAGCAAAAAAAACATGACAAAACATGTCATTCCCCCTCAGCTTCCTCTCCCTCATGACGACTCAATAACACATGCGCAAGATCATTTACATGAATACTCCATAACACATACTTGAGATTATCAACAAGAATACTCCATAGCACATACTTGAGATTATCAACATGACCATCACAGTGGCATGAGTCTGGTTCAGGTTTGCAGAAATTGCAGACAAAGATACACTCACAACATATCTACACAACACAATCCAACAGACAAAACACTATATGTGAATCAACAACATAAACTACTATATGAGTTTTATCAGAGAACCGTATATTTCAAATGAAATGAAGGCACCTGACAAATGACACTAAACCAAGGTACTATTCCTACAATAATAAAGCTTTACTAAACAGGATAGTTCTTAGTAGAACTGATAAAACCACACCAGCATGTTTTGGCCACACACAGACCTCATCAGGGCCTCTAAGCAATGTCTCTACCAAAGAGCACCTTCTTACTGCTTTGGGCTTCACTTGTCTAAAAGAACGCTGAAGCTCTCCTATGTTACTTATGAGCACCTAAAAGAAGCCTCTTGTAGAGCTTTTCCCCCAACAGCCTTTTGGCTGGCTTTTACAATACAATACAGATTATTAACAAACTGATTACAGCCCCGTTCACACCATTAAGATAGACAATCACAATACAATTCAGATTATTAACAAGCTGATTACAGCACCGTTCACACCATTAAGATAGACAATCGCAATACAATTCAGATATACAATTCAGATTATTATGACCGCCACGCAGCGAAGCGGCGGTCATATAAGTTTAGTCAGATTTATTTATTTTTTTTCTTTTTTCTTCTTTTTCGCATGCCCAAATTTCCATCAATGAGTCCCGGGACACTGAAAGACCGGGGTACACAAAACTTGGTGGGCATGTAACCCCACATGGATAGCATGGAACTGTCATTTTTCGTTTTGATCTGTAGCCCCCCCGCTGGACTGGACCCCCCGAAAGGAGGGTAGGGCAGACACAGTTCTCTGTGAATATCTTGAGAACTGTAGGGACTAGGATGACAATTTTTTTCCGTATGTTTGCCTCCAGGGGTCATGTTAACCCATTTCATGTGCACAAACAGATACACACACACACACATACATTCACAGTAATCATACGTATGACACATACTCACACAGTAGACATATGTACGCTTGCATGCACAGGCACATACGCAGGCACACACACAAGCACACACACACACACACACACACACACACACACACACACACACACACACACACATAACATAAACATGTACATGCACACATGCACACAATTCAAGAATTTCTCAGAATTATGAACAGGCAAGATGGAGGTGGGGTTGTATAAAATGAATTTTACATGTGAAATCTATGAACTAATCATGTTTTGGTACTTGTTGTCTAGCAGATATCAGTGAGAATTGAGTGTGGATAATGCAATTTAGTGAGACAGTTAGGCCTTTCAGTGTGATTTATTTTTGTGGAAAAAATGTGCTGGACTGGGCGGCGGTCATATTTTGTACCGCTCTGCGGTACATCTAGTTAACAAACTGATTACAGCACCGTTCACACCATTAAGACAGACAATCACAATACAATTCAGATTATTAACAAACTGATTACAGCACCGTTCACACCATTACGACACATTCAACAATGATTAAGCTCTATGATTTTAGCTCTATAATTAATAGATGAAACTCACATTATTGTAAGTACACCACCTTCTATGTAAAACATAAATAGACAGAAACTCACACAGCTTTAGGAGTGTTTTCATTAATTTGTTTTTCTGTTTGTCCATTTCCGTGAACCTCAAATGCTCTCTGTGGGCTACTGGTTAGACAGCTTCAGTCCCAGGCTATTAAATCCATATTCAGATAGCCAAGAAAACCAGCTGATCTCGTTCTGTTGTTGATTTCATGTGCGGTTAATGTTGCATAACAGATACACACGGACAGAGACAGAAATGGCAGGTGGTGCAGAGTCTTCAGCTTCAGTCCTGGTTCTCCAGAATGTCTACATTCTCAGATTAGACCTGCAGTAGAACTAGAACACTGCAGTAGAACTAGAATAGCTGTGTGTGTAGTAGTGGCTGTAGTTCATAAAGATATCAGATTAGACCTGCAGTAGAACTAGAAGTAGAACACTGCAGTAGAACTAGAATAGAACTAGAACGGTGCAGTAGAACTAGAATAGAACTAGAACACTGCAGTAGAACTAGAATAGAACTAGAACACTGCAGTAGAACTAGAATAGCTGTGTGTGTAGTAGTGGCTGTAGTTTATAAAGATATCAGATTAGACCTGCAGTAGAACTAGAACTGGAACTAGAACACTGCAGTAGAACTAGAATAGCTGTGTGGGTGTGGCTGTAATTCAGGCGCATCGATGTGAGCGATCAGGGCCTCAAGTTCAAGTTTAAGTCAAACTAGTTCTCTTCTTGGGACCTGTTTCAGACTTGCATCTTTATCAAGCCACAAGTAGACCTACACTGCAAAAACTGTATAAAGAGAAATACCTAGCCCTTACAATATTTTTTACTAAATTTAAGAGGAGTTTGACTTATTTTATCTGACGTCTCATCCTGATATTATGCACATATGTATGCCAGTGTGTTAAGTAAATTTGTCCTAAAATCAAGCAAATATGGTTGCCAGTGCGTTGAACAAATTAGTCTTGATAAGTCGTCTTAAATGCATTGAAAATTATCTTTTGAGAGTATGCTTGATGAGTCTCATACTAAAAACGATACCAAATACATTTTTTGATTTTAATATAAGATTAATAACACTTTGTTAGATTTCATTTTTTGCTGTGTATGAAATTCACCTACAAAAAAGCTACCGTCTTTGCCCAGTATTGTATCTTGTGATTTTTCCTATTGTAAAATAACATGGGGATTTTCCATCTGTTAAACTCACGTGGGGACGAAGAAATCAGAAATGCAGACATTTTGCTCTACACACTTTTGTCCTCTGCCTTCAAACGGATATTGTGATCTTAACTTGCACTAACTAATTTTTGTAGGCAGAGGTCTATGACCAGCGTCGGAGCTGTCCATGTGACAGAAAAGGTCCTCTTGGCAGGGATTGCAAGACCATGTTGACCGGCTCTCTACCAAACTCTCTCTCTCTCACACACACACACACACACATTTTATATACTTTATTCGATTCCACTTTACAAGTCAAGTTACATTAGGAATCAAATCTGAATAATCCAGTAGATTGCACAAATACACACACACACACACACACACAAATACACACACACAAACTGCTGTAACTGCTGCTAGTCTCCTCTCAGGGCATGTTCTACTGTTGACCACTAGATGGCACCATAACACTGCACTGTTCTCCTGTTGACCACTAGATGGCACCATAACACTGCACTGTTCTCCTGTTGACCACTAGATGGCATCATAACACTGTACTGTAGGCTCAGACGCAGTTAAACAAGTGAGATGGGACCAGTTGCTGATGTGATCACATGTGGCTTAACATCCAATCAAATGTAGAGATCATATGCTATGGTGAGAACATAGGAAGAGGAAGCCAGTAAGTAAGTATGTTACTGTAGCATGCAAACTCACACACATGCCAGCACACAAACACAAATATAGATACACAAAGAAAGTGTCCACACTAAAAAACACATACACAGTCACAATCTACGATACCCAAAATATGTCCACACATATTACAAAAACACAACAATTTACAAGAAAATTCATTTGAATGTGTTCATTTAATTAAATCATATGCTCACTTACTCACACACTGATACTACTAAAGAAAGAAATCAACTCAAAACTCAGTTTTTTCTGAATGCTTAAACACATTTTTTGTAACTATGGCTTTTTTTTGCAAAACTCTACACACAAATGGCAAAACCACTCACTGAGTTCGCAAAACTAAAAGCACAAACACTGCTTTGCACTCAGTTTGCACTTTTGTAACACACACTTTGCACAACTGTAGGCACAATGGCTATTATTTACACTATTTTGCCAACTCTCTGGCACACTTTCTCATGTGAAAACTGTTTTAGATAATTAGTTCACTTTGCAATCAGCCTAAGCACTATAAATATGCCACAGGTAATGTACAATGGGTACAATGGAGTGAGCAGGAAGAGTGAGAAGAGAAAGAAATAGCCCTTTTACAGACAAAAAAACAGTCTACATGTGGGGATATTGTCATGTCAGGCCTGGATACGTCATTCCAGAATATATTTTTCCCGGTGCCTTGGACTAGGACATTGCATGTGAAGTAGACAGAATTTTGAGAGAGACGACCCGATGTAGAATGATTTCTTTTGTCTCAGTGTAATGCTATTTTGTGTTTTGACTTGGAAAAACACACTTGTGTTTGTTTTGATGTGTGTAAATAAACACCAATACTTGAAATTTGGATCCCTGTATGTTTACAGAACTATGAAAAAAAAATGACCTCAAACTGACATAGTCTACCTTGTGCACAGAGAAAGCAAAAGCCAGATGTGTTTTTTATTCATACCATCAGTGTGTTGTTGGCACATTGTGTGCTTACTATTGTGATGGCTTGTGTTTACTGTTAGATACGAAAACACCATTTTTACGAAGGTGTGAAGAGTTAAGCAAGGTGTGTTAGCTTTTGCAAGAGAACTACAATGTTTTGCTGATTGGGTGAGAGGTTTTTCCATTTGTGTGTAGAGTTTTGCAAAAAAAGCCATAGTTACAAAAAATGTGCTTAAGCAATCAGAAAAAACTGTAATAGTATCAGTGTGTGAGTGAGCATCAAATTACGCCATCTGCAGGATAAAGGAGAGAAGAGGATCATCATTCAGTGTCCATGACAACCATCTTTCAGTGAGCCAGACTACATGAGAGACAGAGGGCTCTATTCTGACAGCATCCGTAAGAAACTTTGCCATGAATTTGCCATTTCAGAAACAAGAAACAAAATGACAAACAGAAAGATAAACAAATATAAAAGGAAGAAACAGAATTATAAACAAAAAGATTTTTACATTTAAAAAAATGTTAAAGAAAGACACGAGAGTCTAGAGGAAAAAGGGGGAGAGGTGTGTGCTGAAGCAGAAGTAAACAACCAAACACACACATATAGTATGAGGAGTAAAAGATGAGGACACAACCAAACACACACATATGAGTAAAAGATGAGGACACAACCAAACACACACATGAGGACACAACCAAAGACACACACATGAGGAGTAAAAGATGAAGAAGAACTTTAACACGTTTCTGTCAGGCCATTTTAAACAACTAGGCAATCATTTTTAGAGAGCGATATAACAAGAAAGTAGAATAGAAAGGAAGAGAGAAAGAAGGAAAAATAAAAAATACAAAAATAAAAATATGAAGATATGATAGTCAGAAAAAGACACCTCAAACTATGTCTGATGTGAAGAAACTCTTCTAAAGAGGCTTTAGAAACTCAAACTACTTTGCTGGAAAGGCCTATTCCAGACCCTGAACACGACAACCAACACAATTGGCTTGCACAGAAAACAGAGGAAACTAGACTGCATTTCCGGCGGGAACTGCGAAAGTGTGCTTGCCCTGGTCCGGTCAGCAACGTGAGCGGACAGTGGCATACGCTATGCTGAACCTGGCTTGATCCAGGCATTGTAACAGTGCCTTTCAATGTTGGAGCAGTGGCAATATCTCAAAAGCTCTAGGAGAGGGCTATTCAACTATTAGCTTGCGGGTTGAATGTGATTCGTTGGATTTTACCTTTGGCCTGCCTTCGAATTTAGCTTCTATGACTGAGATCAAATCAATAAAATAAAATGACAGCAGTGATTGGCTGCAAAAAATAAATAATGTCACGCGTCTTGCGCCTCTCAAACTGGGCTATCAGGTAACCTACAGAGGAATTGAAATTATGAAATATGACCAAGGCATTAAAAAGCTGCTTGTTTGTCAGGATACTTTTTCACTGATTTATTTTTTTTTTAAATATGAGCTATGAGTGTGAATGTTATATTCCATCCCACAAATTATGTTTTACTGGTTTATTTGACAAATAATCTATATAGATTTGCTCTATAAAGACCTTGTCTGTTTGGGATTGTTTTGTGAGCCTGGGGTTGTTTTGAGAGCCTATTGATGTAGCCTATCTCAGAATAAAGGAATACTTCATATTACTCTAAACCACCGTCTGTAAATCAACTGTATACTACTGTCTACATTGCACTATATTTCTTGACCTGTCTCTGTATGTTTCATCACCTTTCTATACTTTGCCTCACATTGCAACACAGCTCAGATATTTGGTTGCTATGAAGGCCAGTCGTTCTAAATGGATGGTTGCTATGGCCAAAGGCCAGTTCTATCTCTGCCGTTGTCAAGCGGGCATATCGTAGAATTCTGATTATCTTAAAACATCTCTATTTTACTTAGCCCACTTCCATACAGTGGGTCCCATTAAGAAGTGGGCACTTCATTCACCGTGATTACCTGATTCACACAGCAGCATTATTAAATTAATCTGTCACCATACGCCTATGCCTACGTTTGCAAAGAACACATTTTAATTTGATTGACATGAAACGTTACATTTCATGTACATGTTGACAATGAGTAGGCTAGTTTTGGTTGTTGGTGGTGTTATTGCATCCCTTAGTTATGCCTACAATGCAAGTTCCCTCGCGATTGGAAGCTCCTGTAGACAATAGTAGACGCATTTCAAAACATCGCGTTAGGAGTCCTCGCCACTTCTTTTAAGCTGTCACAGACGTAGGTGCTACTTTTAGGGCTAAAGTGCTTCGTGAATTACTGTTAGTAAAAAAAAATAGCAGTCCTAAAGTTACACGTGACGAAGTTACGAGTGCAAGCATCTCATATCAAATGACCATGGCATTACCTAAACAACATAAATCCCAATTAGCAACATACATCTCCTCCCTATAACTAGCCACACAAGAAATTAATGCTAAATACTAAATCTCTGCTTAGCATGCTTCTCCACTTAGCATTCTAATAACAGAAGGGGCACATTTATGTTGACCACTACAACATGACTGTAACGTTAACTGTATAAAACACTTACTTTCATAAAGGACGCACACCATCCAGCACATGGAAACCGATATTTTAGGTTCTTGGCCACAAACTCAAAACGTATCTCTCTGAAGCCCTGTTTTAGAATCTTTGCTCTGAAGGCTGTGTTGCTATGCGACATCAAATAAACTAAATGATAGTCTTTCAGTACGAACTCGTCACTCTGAAACTGGACTACTGTAGGCTGCACCCAGGGATGCTATAGGCAACATAAAATAAACAAAATGAAAGTCTTTCAGTATTAAATGTGTACGTGTGATTCCGAATGGATGTGTGTGGTTTGCAATTAGAATAAACAAGAAATAACATTTCCAATAATTTCCCATGATAAATTACATAATATTTGCACCTTCCTTACTTGTGAATCTCACACTGTATTTCAAGTAGGCTACACTAGTGAAATGTAATACAACGTTGCCACCTAGCGTTCAGATAGTTCTAGGCTATTTAACATTAACGTATTCTTTCGTCAACTCCATGCTTTTAGGAAAACAATCTTTTTATCATAGTTCCCTCTTCAATGAGCGATTACCAGCTCGTTTTTGTAACAGAGATAGCTGTTTATTGTCCCTAGGTTTACAGAAACACCTATTCATATTAATTACGTAGCCTATGGAGTGCTGCCGACCACTGTTCATTACATGGCCCAGAATGCCTTGCATGTCTTTACAACAAAACAACACAGTAAAACCTAAATGCCCGTAAACATATGCATTTGCATACTTGCAACATTTTTAATAATACTCTCCCATCATGATATGTAACAATAATGAAAAATGTAATTTGAATATCGTCAATGTGAAAACAACTCTATTATGTAAGCTATATATAGCTACTGTTCTCCTTGTTATTTCAGTTTGTAAGTCCATACTATCCCATGGCAGATCAAGGATTTCATGATTGGGCAAGGTTGCCTGGAGACATTGTGGCTGCCCAGAGACATTGTGCATACATGGAAGGCATTGTGATAGAAGGTGAATGGTGAAAAGGTGAATGGTGTGAGTTACCAAATACCTGTGGGTGGTTTGCCAAATGATGGAAACTTTTGGAATATTTCTTTTTTTTTTTTTTAGCTTATGCACCCTCCACTGGAGTCCCCAGTTTATATACAAAATTTGGTATCGATATGTGACAGTGTTCCTGAGATATGGACGACTTCCTGTTTCGGAGCTTCGCCGCCGATTTCGTTTGGCTGTGACGGGCAAACGCTTTCGAAAATCAAAAATCCTTCCACTAACATTTGTGAGGCTTGGTCCAAGGATAATGTACGTCAAGTTTCGTGGCGTTCAGACCAAATTTGTGACCTGTGAAAATTTAGTTTTTCCTTTCTGTTCAATCCAATATGGCGGACGAACGACACGCCCACCTGACGTCATCTTCGCGACCAACTTACACCGGTACTGACCGGACGTTTTAAAGTTGGAACGGTGTCTGTCTCAAAGGGCCTAGGCACAGGAGCTGGAAAAAAATTAGGGAGACGGGAATAATAATAATATTAATAAGAAAACTTAAGAACAATAAGTGTGCTGCTTTGCAAGCACACTTAATAAATATAACCGCAAGCGGTGATTTACAGGGTCCGAGCAAAACGAAAATGAGTTAGCATAGCTTTTTAAGTTTTACATATGCTTTGATTGTTTGGGCCCAATTGTTCAAAAGAAACGTGATCGGATTTCGGTTATCGGATTTCAGTTACCGGATTTCGGCTATCGGATTGGATCAAATCTTGAAAATGGGTTGTTCAAAGGGAAACAAGGATCCTGAAATTGGATTAGATCACATAATCTATTCTTGGTTTTGATCTGGAGAAAACCTTCACTTTGTGTTGTTCAAAACTTTTGAGTTGGATTGGAATAAATTTGATGCATAAAATTGATTACCCTTTGCTGTAACATTATAGTGTGCTAACCTCCACAACCTAATAGTATTCTAACAGTAGTATTCTAGTGCGCTAATCTCCACAACTCAATAGTATTCTAACAATACTCTATTCTACAGGACTATGCATTTGTCATGGGTAAGATGAAGGGTCTGATAATGGAAGGCAGTGTTTCCCACAGAATGGAATTGTATTTGTGGTAGTAGGTGAAGGGGGGTGGGGGTGGGTTCTGTGTTTGAGTCAATAAGATGAAAAGCCTATAATTATACAGTTATACTTGTCTTGCACGACATGTCCTGACTAGTAGCTGTAATGTTATAGTGTGCTAACCTCCACAACCCAACAGTATTCTTAACAGTATTCTATTCTAGTATGCTAACCTCCACAACCTAACTGAAGGAACTGTAGGGGGCGATGTGGGTCGAGGTAGAGTGAGTATGTGGCGAGCAGGCAGAGCCTCAGTCAGAAGGCTCAATGGTATGGAGTGATGACACGGAGATGGCAGGTTTCGGTGCAACACAAGTGAACTTTATTTGAGTTTCAATTCATCTGTTCTTTTGTTCTTTACTTGTATGTGTGCTGCATCAAAGAGGAAACAAACAGAAAACGGAGTAATCAGTGAAATGGGGTAAATCAGTACAGATCCCAACTCACAAACAAACCAATTGACATTTGAGCAATAAACTGAAATTATATGGCTATATAAGATACAACTAAACAATACTTGACATCCCAAGTCAACCAACATCACCTAATCATCTCTCACATGGGACTCCAACACACCAAACCAACAAACAAAGACCTTAACTTTACACATGATGGCAGAGCTACTCTACAAACTGATAAACATCACAAAAGTCATAGTGAGGGTCATTAAAGTGATGACTTACGTTAACTCAAAGACGCACACAGAGCAAGACACACTGGAGTGCTGAGTTGAGATGAACAAAAGAGTGAACTGAGGTGAACTGAGTGTTTGCTGAAGTAGATTGGGGCCCAAATAGAATGTTCAAGCATTGTTTTTGTTTTTATTGTTGAAAGGGTCTATAACAAATTCTGACATAAGGCCTGAAGATAGTATATCCAATGTTTCAACTAAAGTGTCAAAACACAAAGGTCACTCTTCTGTTCATTCAAAGGCTTCCAAAGTTATTTCTGTATGTTCAAAGGCTGAAAAGTCTGCACTTTTACAGTTTGCAGCTGCTTTGAGAAAAATGCATGACATTGACGCTGAAGAAGAAGCCCTTCAAAGCTGAAAAGGCAAAGGGAACAGCTAGAGGTTGAGGCCAGGTTGGCTGCTGCTACAGCTAAACTGTATGTGGTGGTGAAGATGCAGATGAATATGAGGAGGATAAGGGAGAAGATGCCTTGAATGCCAATCTTCATGCTCATTTGAAATCACAAACATCATTATTTGAACACAGCTCCTGTCTTGTCATGAATGCCTATCTTCATGCTCATTTGAAATCACAAACATCATTATTTGAACACAGCTCCTGTCTTGTCATGAATGCCTATCTTCATGCTCATTTGAAATCACAAACATCATTATTTGAACACAGCTCCTGTCTTGTCATGAATGCTTCATGCTCATTTGAAACATCAAGTTATTTGTCTTGCGACTTTCCTTAAACTGTCTCTTTCCAACAGGACTAACAACCTGAAACAGAAAAGCTTCACCTCATTGCACACACAAACCCTCACCTTATTACACACACACACACACACACACACACACACACACACACACACACACACAGTAAGACTGTGAGATTCCTTCATGTCATTTGTGTTGTCACTGTAACAGAGGTTGTCTCTCCCCTCCCTTGATCACTCTGTGTTGTGTTAATTGTGGGAATGATGGACGCCACAAGCGACCTTTGCTTTGATATTTATTTATTTATAGCTCTCTCTTCACATTTGCAGTCAATTCACACTGAATGTCTGTAAGCTAACTAGCTCAACACTATGGGACTACACCTGCAGCGACACTTGCAGACTGTAGCATGTGGAACTCGTGTAACATGCATTGTGCACCGAGCTAATATAAAAACGGTGATTAAAACAACGTAACTCGTGTAACATGCATTGTGCACCGAGCTAATATAAAAACGGTGATTAAAACAACGTAACTCGTGTAACGTGCATTGTGCACTGTGCACTGAGCTAATATAAAAACGGTGATTAAAACAACGTAAGTCATGTAACGTGCATTGTGCACTGAGCTAATATAAAAACGGTGATTAAAACAACGTAACTCGTGTATAAGGTGTGCAACACCAGACATCAGTTCTATGTGAAAAAAGCATGATACAATTAACCATGAAAGCATAAACAAAAGATACGATGCATTGTATGCAAGACACATACATGTACCTCTGCATCAGGACAGTTGCAAAAGAGGCAGAGCAGAGGGCTACATGAAAACTTAAGGGGTCTCCAGCGTGGGAGCCAACTTCCAACCCAAGTCACCCCCCCCCCCCCCAACACACACACACACACACACACACCCCACCCTACTACCTGCTGTACCAGAGGCGTGGGAAAACTGCAAAATTGCACAGAACATGCAGAAAAAGATGGGAAAATTCAGGGAAGCATAATTACATCACCACTAAACAACTTCATAGCTTTGTTTTGCAGGGATTGTAATATACATTTCAGTCAAGACTACTTAGTTAATTAGTCCAGATAGTTAAATACTATTTGTAATGCATAATGTTTCATTTGGTGGTATGGCTCTGTTCTGGGAGCCCCCCTGCCCTTCCACATGTAAACATGAAGAGCCTAAGACAGAGAGAGCAGCCAGATAAAGCCCCCATGGGGTACAGAACAGACCAGGCATCAATGACAGCAACTAGACATTGATAAGGCAGATGTGTGAGGAGATGGGGTGGAGGTGGGGTACAGAACAGACCAGGCATCAATGCAGCAACTAGACATTGATAAGGCAGATGTGTGAGAAGGAGATGGGGTACAGAACAGACCAGCCATCAATGACAGCAATTAGACATTGATAAGGCAGATGAGGAGGAGGTGGGGTACAGAACAGAGCAGGCATCGTCAACACTAAACAACCTCAAAGCTTTCACAGTTCTGCAGAGATTGTAATGAACATTGGTGGTAGAATTGTAGTGTTCTTACACAAGGAATGGCAATAGTCATACGGAACAGTTGTTGGGTGTATCTTACCCTGGTTGCTGCATGAGGTAGCACTGTTCCCCATCAGAACTGTGTTTGATCTCCTTCTGTGAACTGTCTGTGTGTTTGCAGCTCTGGGCCCAGAGGAAGGCGGTAAAAGGGACTTGGTAAGTAGCGTTAAGAGAACCCAGGCCATCTGTACTGAAAAAGCTCAAACAATATCAGATATTAGATTTGATTAGATTAGATTCAACTTTATTGTCATTTAGCAGAGTACAGGTACAGAGCCAATGAAATGCAGTTGACATCCAACCAGAAGTGCAAAGAAGCATTAAGTACCAAGTGCAGGTAGAGTATGGCTGTGTAGACAATAGAGATGAATAATGTACAGTGTATAGTTGGATAAATACAGGTTTCCAGATGACATGTCTACAGAGATAAATAGCGTATATATGTTGAGTATAAATATACATTCTATATAACTAATATATATATATAACATAATCTTGCACCCTCTTATCTTTCAAGCCTCCTGACCCCTTACCAACCTACAACACCTTACGCTCCACTGATGCCCACTCCGTTCCATGGGTGACAGGGCTTTTAGCGTGGCTGGCCCCAAACTCTGGAACTCCCTTCCACTCCCACAAACTCTGTGGTTAATTAATCTGAATTAATCACATGTATCCATTTTTGCTATGAACATAATTATCTTAAAGGAACCGTATGTAAGAAATGTATTTCAATTAATCATAAAATGGCCCTAATATGTCACTAGACATTAAGAAATCATGTTCATTTCAAATACTTATATCACTGACAACAGTAGTCCGGCCAGGATATTGTCATTTAAAAAGTGAAGTTGCAGCCCTCAACTGATGTTGATGTTGTGTTTTGTCATGTCATTCTGTGTTTTGGCCTGATGCGCCACCCTCCACCTATCTACTAATCACGAAGTCAATAGTGTTTCGGCATCCGGGTTGGCAACCTCGAGTCAGGGGGGAGGGGGAGGGGATACACCTCTCTACAGTAATTTGAAAGTGATTGCAGTAACAGTTTTGGCCACAATCTTACATATGGTTCCTTTAAAATCAATTTTGGCAGATGAGTGAATCAATGAAGAGCCAAACCAACATTATACAACAACATTATAGACTTTAAAGTTCAACGTCTCTTTTATTATAATTTCCCCTTTGGCTCAGGCATCAGCGTAGTTCCTGGTGTCAGATTTTTAGTATGATGCAAATGACTGAAGTTACTACTCACTGTCAATGGCATGTGCAGAGTAAGCTACCCTACCACCAAGGTAATGTGTGGTATACCCCCATGATTTATCCTTTTTTGGACATTCAAACATGTTGTAGATTTTTGTTCACATAATTATTAGGTTGTTACCTTTTCTATCCAGTAGGTGGCAGTCCAGGATAAGAGAACGCAGGGCTCTGAGAAAACGAGACAAAAAAGCAGCATAGCCTACAAGTGCGAATCGAAATGCAATGTGTGAAGTTATTGGAATGGAAATAAATGTAACCACCTTCAACATACATTTGAAGACATTTTGTTTCAAG
>NW_027468564.1:6862504-6905004 GCF_046254945.1 Alosa pseudoharengus | reverse complement strand
GAATAATGTCGATTGCTATGTAAACAGCAATATGCTCAAAATGTGACATTCTACTTGCTTGTAAACAGGTTAAAAGGAATATTGACATAAACGGAATTTGGGCAATAGACTGATTCAAAACGGTTTATTCCTGGCATGAAAACGTGCTGAATGTTTAAATGTGCAACAATGGGGGTTCTTTCTGAACATACTTCAGTATCTCCAGTTTACAGACAGGATCCTCCAGTCTAGCAGATAACAGCTTCAGTCCTGATTCGCCAGGATAATTGTAGCTGAGATCAAGCAGTTTTAAATGGGAGGGGTTTGAAGACAGAGCTGAAGCAAGAAAACCACAACCCTTCTCTGAGATGAGACAATCAGAGAGCCTGAGAGAGAGAGAGAGAGAGAGAGAGAGAGAGAGAGAGAGACTCTAGTAAATTGAATATGATGACTGTGATGCGAAGTGTGGAGGAGATATCTATTGAATTAGTACACACTCCTCCTTAGACACATTTGTTTTTACAGTTGTCAAAATTTACCTGAAAAAACTTCCTATCAGCACTATATCTATTCAGCACCTAAATGACATTGTTGGCCAGTGGACTTTAAGAATAGGCATTATTATTAATAGTTTTAAAAATGATAGAAAATATCAATAGACTACAGAACTGCTCCAGTGCTCTAAATAAATGTTCAGGCACCATGTAAAACACACTGTACTTGGCCTCTGGCCTCGTGCCTGATTGCAAATAACAGCCATGGTGATGCCACTCTCACTCGTGCCATATTACTTTATTGTAACATAATGTGTCACGGACTAGACCAATCCAGAAACAGATTTTGAAACTCTAAGCATAAGCAATAAGGTTCAGCATGTTCAATGCTACTTTTTGGTGCTGACCAATTGATGTTATATTGTCATGGTTTTTCTCCCTAATCAGGAAATCTAAGATGATAATAAAATGTATACCCACCTTAATGTGTGTATTTTGCAGTTAAAACTGGACAGTCCTTTTGAGAGAAGCTGAACTCCATAATCCCCCAGATCATTGTCACTCAAGTCCAGCTGTAGCAGGGAGTTTGGTGATTGTAGAACTGAAGCAACAATCTCACAGGATTTATCTGTGAGTTTACAGTCAGCAAATCTGCAACAACGTTTGACAGAATTATGACAGAACTCAACATATCACTATGCAAGGTTACTTTGAATAAAATAGACTAAATGTAGTGAAATGCTCAGAAAATGGTACCAGTGTAAACAGTTGATGCTGCATTTAGATTTGCTGATTATTGATTGATTCATGATTCATTTGTTGCCTGTAGTGAGGACTAGAGTCCTTCTGCAGTAACAGGACACATACTGTAGCCTAATTGTAAACAACACTAGAATTACATTAGAAGCACATTTACTCCTGGGTTTCCCGCTTTTCGTTGATTATGGTATCTGCCAATCAAATGTACTGTTGTTCTAGTGTATGGAGACACTACAGTAGGAAATGTATTTTGTTATTCAAAAGTTTTTTGAATAAAGTTTTTTGCTTAAGTCTGTAAATCAAATGTTCTGTTCTGTGTTGGATGTGTGGAAAATCCAGACCCTGGTAATCTAGAAAGATTAAGGGTCACGAACAATGTAATGGCCCAACTCCAGGGGCGGCAACAAGCATGCATTTAAAAATCTCACTGCACGCAATTGGATAACACTAGGCCATGTTTACTCTGAATGATTTCGGACTTTGACGCAATCGGATAACACTACGACCAATGTGTACTGTCCTCCAACTTTGCAGCACTGTCTTCATCAGTTGAGCTGGTTCCCCGGAATGCAAGGGGAACAGCGCAGTGCAATCGGTTGAGCCCATCAGGTCAGGTCACTCATCCATCCCATCCATGCACGCACGCACAGACACGCACACACACACACACTTTGCTGTGACAAAAGTTCATCAATGTATCAGTTCAGTCCATGGAGACCGACAGACTTTACGATAACGTTAGTGATGGCCGTTCAAACGAGTGTCTCAAGAAAAATACTCCTTGTTAACTAGTCTACGTGTTAGGTTTAGTCTACGTTGACTGTTCCACTAGGTCGCTGTGTAAAACAAACCGTAGGCTACAGTACATTTCAGGCGACACACAAACACAACACACCTCTTAGCAGGACCAGCAGCGGAGACTGGTCACTGGTGGGCAGGGAAGACGCGAGGCGACCGTTGCCCTGAGAATCGCTGTGGAGTTGGGAAGGTTGGCTGCGCGTGCGATGAGCTTCATCCAGGCTAACGGTTTCCACTTGAGGCTTTTCCAATGTCCACCAAGTTGTAATGTTAACTCACTATGGCAGCCTCCCTCTTTTCTGTCCTTCCCGATCGACAGTAAACAGCTCCCAAGACGTTTGTACCGGAATGTGTTAATACTCTCTTGCTGATCTAGTTAGCACTAGCACTTACCGCTTCAGTCAAATGACTAACGTTAACGTCTTCCCTCAAACAACTGTCACATCCAGCTACTACTGCTAACCTCCGCAATGTCGACTCAACAGACTCATACTGAAAATAATACGTGACTATCGACCTCAGTGACTGTACGACCTAACTTTACTACAGTAGACTGAACTGTTATGACAGCTTGTAGCCTTTTTAGTAACTTTTTCATCCCACTGTCAAAACCGTGTAGCTTCATGTCTTCTCTGTTTTCCAACTGTCCCGGTTGCTAGGCAGCGACTGCGAGTGCGACCCAACAAAACTAGATGCGCGCGAGTGCCCGTTTACCAACAAAACTAGATGCGCGCGCAGCCGTGGGGCTGAAGACGCTTGGTGGCCGTCCACAACGTTATAAACTTAATAGTCGGCTGCTGTAAGCTACAATCAGATTTTTTTGTATACCCCTGTTGTCTCAATGATAATAACATCTCATCTCAGACTATATTTCAGAGTTTGCCGTTCATTTGCATTATTAATATAACATCGTATTTTGTAATTTTTGGCGAAGACATGCATTCCGATATTGAACAATCTAACCATCGTGATTTCGAATTGGTGCAGTTTTCAGCACAACAACTCATTTTATTCTTTTCATGGAGAGCATTGTTGCGCACGCATGTATTTGTGACGTTGCATAGAAATCCATACATAAATAATATTTATCCCATTACATAAAACATAAATCAACTCCAGTTACATAACACATGCACAGGCTATGTTAAAAGTCTGCTGAGAAGCAGAGGGCATAGCCTCAGAGACTTAGCCTGGCGGGCCATCCTATACCATTGAAATGTATAGTCTGGAATCGAACCATTCACCTCGCTTAATCCAAGGGGCAGGCAGAGAATTGTCTTTCAAACTGCCTAGGCATGCAATAGGCCAGCGCTACGACCATATCCGTATCTGGTCGGCAAAACGGCAAATACATCCTTCTTCGAAAGGAATGAATTAAAGTGCATTGTGTTGCTCAACTTTCAAAGAAAAGCACAAGTCCAACTCCTCCAAAGTTGACGCCAACGCCGATTCAAACAACCGCTCTTCGTTCGCCATAGCCACCTTCCTTGTTGTTCACCGTCGCAGGACTGCCGTTATCCTGTTAAGCCGCCTTAATACTCTCTAACAAAATAGAGCGCTGTGATTGGATGACGTCCACGGTGTCAGCCAATAGAAATCCCTATGGTTTGATACTAGACGTACAGGGTGAGCAAATTAATTTGCCGCCGCTAGGGTGCATCTAGATTCTAGGCTATCAGAGACTGATCTGCAGCACTTTTCAGTGTAACGGATGCCAGCTAGCTTAGCTGTGCTTGTGGAACGTTGGTAAACCTCACTCCCCAACGCCTCAAGAGTGCTGCTGGCATGCGAGCCAGTAGCCTGGGCTATTGGCTCAATTGTTAGCGCGCTCGCCTCCCGATCCGAGGTGATGCTATTTGCGGGTTCGAGTCCGGGCGTGTGCAGGGCTGAATCGCGCAGGTTCAACAACGCAGGTTACATCAGCATAGCCTATAAAACTATGGCAGGCTGCACTGCATCCTGGGTTCAAATACCTAAATAGCCTATTCTAAACTAACATGATGCACATTCCATTTCTGTGAATAAACATAATTTTTCTTTTCATGCACATCATGTGCATCGAGAAGTTCTCTGTTCATTGTTGCAGTGAGATTCCATTCTATAGAGCCCACGGAAAAATCATCACACCTTAAAAGGGCTTCAATGAATTTATATTAACAGGGACACCATGTCACCATGCTGATTATATTGCTAATTATAACAACAGTGTGCAGGGACTGATATTGTACGCCTATCTTGCCAGTGGCAGGGGGGTTGCTGTCATCACCCCACATTTCATGAACTGCTGTGAAGTTAGGGATTAGGGATTTCAATTAATAGTACCCACCAGGGCCGGAGTGGGGCCACTTTTCAGCCCGGGAGTTTCACGCCCAAGACTATTGTTTACATGTTTTTTTTTTTGCATGGGTCAGCTATCATGTTGTTTGGTGATTTACTCCTTTACTACACCCACTTCTGAGCAAACAAGGCATATAGGTTGATCACGTAGCTACTGCGGTCATATACAGTTCTTTCTTACATAAAATAACTTTAATTCATATTGTTAACACTATTATCCTTCCTACTTGTCCCTGTAGTCATAGCTAATTTCCGGCTGATCATTTTCAGCGGGGGACTGGCTGATCTGCTGCTCAGAGGTTTTTGTTTTTAGGCCTAGACTACTGCATACAGATCAAGCTTGAGTTTTGTAATCAATATTTGCATACTATTTGCAAAGTCTATGAATGGATGATACAAAAAGGCTAATATTTTAATTAATTTAATATGTTGCTTGTGAATAGGTTCCCAATGCTACAACGTCCATAGCCCATTATCCCAATAATTACGCCGCTATAATCATGGCTATCTCTCTTTACCAGTTGCCACTTATGTTTGTCTTCTTCAAAAAAAATCTGGAAGCTTGGCACATTTGGCAGCATTTTCCTCCAATACTTTTCGTCTTTTTTACTTGGCCTTTTTAGTCCCTCAAGGCCTCTTTCTACCATCCATCCTCCCTGACGTTTATCACTACGGTAGGGCCGGCCCGGCTGGCATCTAAACTTTTTAGAAAAGACGGGCTATATGGACCCAACCAAAACTCTTGGGAGGGGAGAACAACCAATGCAGAGGCTGCGGTGTTAGGCATAGAATGCGAACGTGTGTAGTGTGACGCCCCAGCTGGTCAGTGCTGGGTCTTGTCGCGCTTCCTGCTCTTTGTCTGTGTTGGCTCTGCTGCTGTTCTTTGTGTGGCCTACAGGGGGAGCTCTGCAGAATGGCGTGGGGTAATTGCGCCAGCGATTAGGGCAGGATATAAGTGGGTCCAGGGAACCTGCTTCGATCTCTCTAGCTCTCTCGCTCTCTCTCCGCTTCCGCTGACTGCCGTTCCAGAGTTGCGGGGTGCTGTCGTTGCGGCCGGGCGGGCTGCGCCCTGTTCGTTTCTTTTGGTTTCGCACTTCACCTCACTATACTGACATACACTACAGTCTTGCTTTACTCTTCATTCACTGACTTTTGTACATAGTTCATTTATTTAATAAATATCTTCTTAATTTTGAGCAGCGTGTGGTCTCCCCTTTTATGTCATGTTTGCCTTGAGCCGGGCAGGCACAACAGTAGCAAACTTTAAGAGAAGATAGATTAACGTGGCAAATGTCAATATTTTTCCTTCGACCGTCCCAAAAGTGAAGCGGCCCACCGGAAATTCTCCCGATTACCCACTCCGGGCCTGGTACCCACTGTAAAATATCAAATTAGTCCTTTCAGTATACTAAGTCCTTCCTTAGTATTTTCAGTGTAATTTTACTATTAAGGTCTTTGATCATTGTAAGGGCCCTCTATTATGCTAGGCTATATCGTTTTCAAGACAACAGGCTACCCATATCTGGGAAAATATGATGATCATGCATGCATATATATTATGTCAGCCTTTATGTCAAGTGAAAATACTTTGTGTCTCATGATTGTTGCATTCATGTCACCTGAAGCATGCTGGTAGAAATATCTATTTAAAAGCACAGTTGATCTGTGCATGCCATGATCAACTTTTGATTCTTTGATATAGAAGGCAGGTTCTTTATTTTGGGCTGCTATTAGGCTACATTAGAATTTCAGCCCAAAGTTGGATACCATGTAGAAAGTTGCTGCAATTTTAAAACTCGGGAACGAGATTGGCTACTGTACAATAGAATGCTTTATATTGTCGTGTTCGATAAGGTCTACTGTTTATCCTGATAGCCTATATGATTTACCATGCATTGAGTTTGTGACATATACCACCGACAGTAATGGGTGGAGATGGACGAAGCGCTGTGTGCTGTGAATGTAAATATGATGAAATGTCATGTATGCCCAACGTTAATTTTCGCGTGAACCATTTTTCACAGCACCTAGCCGCTAATATCATTGGAATGCTCCGGTTCCGCTCTTTAGTTTGACATCTTGATTTATGTGAGATAAGTACTCCGTGAGCTATTCAGCAGAGAATAATGGATGTGAATTTGGACGCATATATTATTACTATATATTTTTAGGGGGCTTTTGATCATCTTAGGGTGGCTTCAGCCCCCCCAAAATAGGTCTAACCAGAGCCATACAGATAGAGAGTTGCGACATCTCCACTGACGCTAATGTTCCATTTTTTTTTCAACAATGGCGGCTAATGGAAGGCTCAAATAGTTCCCAGAAGTTAACAATTAATAATAGCAGCAGTGCAGTTACAGCAGTATTGACTGTTTGTAGCCAACATTTCAGACTCAGATTTACATTATTGGCTCATCCAAATAATAATAATAACAGTGATAACAGTAATAGTAGTAAAGTAATAGTATTAATAACCTAATTATAATAACTATTTATGTATCGACTATGACAGCTTTTCTGCTGCTCAGTTTTTATCAGTTCCTTATCAAATAAATTAAGAGGCTGAAGCCCAATAAATTTGCCACACATAATAACCTAATACAAGATAAACCTTGCCTATCCCATTTCAATTCAATTAGGCAGCACTAGGCTACACCACGAACAAGCTGTCATTACGTTTTTGGGTTTGTAGCCTACAACTTTTATGACGTGACGTGTCTTGGGCATTTAGCTTATCTTCATGTCAACATAGTTGTAACGTTATGCGCAATGCTCATCTAGGCTATGGAAGTGGTTTAATTTTAAAAAGGGCAGCAAAAGTGGGATAAAGTGCAACTGCTAACCCCAAAACAGCTCCTCCATAACTGTGGATTTAATCGTTTGATACGTGGGTAACTTTCTACGGAGCCCCCCTGGGGACAGGGTGGGCAATATTTTTAGACCGCACTTTTTGCGTTCCCACGCAATACTTTTGCGTTCCCTCGCAATAGTTTTTGCGTTCCCACGCAATACTTTTGCGTTCCCTCGCAATAGTTTTTGCGTTCCCTCGCAATAGTTTTGGTGTTAAGAAAACCTTTTTCTTCCTCTGGTATGTTGGGGGCTTTGTACGCAGATCCCATTCACGTAAGAGGCGCGCTGTCATAGGCTTGGCTAGGCTATTGGTCCAGGCTGGCCCCGGATAAAGCGCACGGCATCTTCTAGGCTATTTGAGTTTCTTAAAGCTGGGCTGTGCTACATTTAAATTGTTCAATACATGATTTCATAGCAGGCCAAATATAAAATAAATGTTATATATAGCCTAGATATCTGTTTTTATTAGATGATCAGATGATTTAAAGTTATTTGTAATATGTCATGTTTCATGTTTTTGCAATGTTTCATACAGTGATGCAGGTCTACTGCAGTGAATAGGCTAAATACAACTTTGATCATTTTTATAGCCTACTACTGTATAGTTAACTTTGGCCTTGGTGCCCTGACATGTGGCCTTTGTGCCCCCCACCAAATATGCCCAATTGAAGGCCAAGTGGCCTTGTCCCCAGAATGGTGAAATTCCAAGCCTGTGAGGCATATAGCCCTAGGCTTCACGTGGATTGGGAGACAGACTGCCCAAAGCCACAGTGCGTGGTCTGCAGTGAGATGCTATCTAACCATTCTAATGTGGTTCTCCACACTGTTTGTTTTTTTAGCATGAGAGCTCATAGACCAGTTGCACATTTTGATTTTGTTATCATGTAGGGCGGCTAATTTAACACGATGCCTGGAATGAGTCAATAGAATGTGTTACTTTTTTATGTGTTGGATGGTGGGGGTACGCGAGCCGAGTCAGGATGTAGAAGGTGGTCCGCGGGGGAAAAAGTTTGGGAACCGCTGTTCTAGTGCATCATATCTCCGCCGAAACAGACCGTTTTTCTTTAAAATACGCTTCAGAGTCTTCAAGCACATAACCACATTGTGTCTCACCGCCAAAGCCTCCAGCATATTTTTGTATGTGAGCCCCATGTTAAAGTAAAACTTAATCAAGTTGAGGTTATCCATGATGTGCGAACCAACGGACCTGTGTGTCTCCTACGCCTGACTGGGAATACAGAGCCCTGCAATAGCCCACTCCAAACTATTGCGAGGGAACGCAAAAGTATTGCGGGGGAACGCAAAAACTATTGTGAGGGAACGCAAAAGTATTGCGTGGGAACGCAAAAGTATTGCGAGGGAACGCAAAAAGTATTGCGAGGGAACGCAAAAAGTATTGCGTGGGAACGCAAAAGTGCGGTCTAAAAATATTGCCCACCCTGTCCCCAGGGGGGCTCCGTAACTTTCAGTGGACTAAACACATAAAAGGTAAGATTTTATCACAAAGCTCACTGGTTTGTTAAATATGGCAAAGCGTATTTAAAGCCAACTTTGTACTTGCAGCAGTGAAGCTGAGTTTGTTGTTAACATTGTTGGTAACGTAAACGTTTCTTCAGTTAGGAGTAGGGCTGTTTTTTTTTATTATTATTTTGCATTCATTTTCATTGGCAAAAGCTAGCCTAATATGCATGAGAACCTAGATTTGAGGGAGCTGCAGCTGTTAGCATCAGCACGGTCATAGTAACACAGCAGGGCACACTAACCCAGTGATGAAGGATCGTGTAAAATCCCCATCCCCAGAAAGTTTCAAACCAAGCTTGCGCTCATATGATGCATGATCACTGATCAAATTGCTATTTTCTGACACGATGCACAACCATTCCCAGGTGCTCACCTGTCTGAATAAGCTCTTTAGCCTAGCATCTTAATGCTGTTCACAGCACGGTGAATGACAAACGATGACTAAATGCTGTTCATGTTTATGAGTTCATAGCCTGGTTATTTATCGAAGGACTTACATGTCACGTTTTATATTTTATAATGATCACTCGCATTACCATGGGGTTAGTGTGTAGGTAATGCCATGGTTAACTTAACATGCCCACCATTACACTGGAGTTAAAAAACTTTTTTTTTTATTCTCCCGCGACGATAGGCTCATTAGCTCAGCTCAGTATCCAACAAGGCTACCAGAGAAAAGGCTGGGGAGAAAACTCAAAACAAGTTAATGTTAGACTAGCTGTGTTACAGTTTCTAGTTGGAAAATCAAAATTTCACTGGAGCTCCATGCCCTTTTGTAGGCTACAGTCTCAAAAAAAACTGTTTACAGCTTTTCGAGTTACGTACAAGGTCATTTTTTTTTTATAACGATAACGTTAATTTAGATACACTTGGGTGGGTGCAAAGCGTTCTCTAAAGAATCTCCCGTCTTGGTTTTGTACAGAAATGAGGCCTAATATTAAGTGACACATACGTAAAAGGGAGAAAAAAAGGTCACTTTCCGATATTTAGCAGGCTACGATATAAGGTCTGGAATTTAATTTAATATTGTTGTAATAGTAGGATAACAAGACAGTTTACACAATAAATACACTGTGTTATAAATACTGTATATCAATGCATTTATTGACTGTCAATTACCCAAAATCGTGTCTCTGTCGATTATTGAACAGTAGCCTATTTAATGCATTCTAATCCATTGTCAATCACTTCCGGGAACTTTTTGAAGTTTACATGAACCACGTGACCTTAACGAATTTTGAACACCCATTGTCGCAACTCTCTTTCTATAAGGCTCTGGGTCTAACGACGTCCTTGTGTGAAATGATGGTTAGGTGGTGGGGAAAGCTGCCTGTGGTGGAGATCTCACTCTTGAAAACCTGGGAAAGTCTGATGTAACATAAATTCTTTGTGACTTTGGCATATAGGCCTAATGAGACATATCTCATATACAATATCATACAATACAATATCATACATTGTGTCAGCCTTTTCTGCTTGTCATTCTACTTATGACATCGCTGACATCGGAACCCTATAAAAAGCCATTATTTAATTGGTCAGGAACTCTATTGCATACGAAATTTCACACCAAACGAGACAGTTTCAAATTATTATTTTTTTTATTATTGCATTTTTTTTTTTCATTTTAATTTCGTCCTCAGTGAGTACAGACTAATTAGAATAACTGTGTTTATTAACCTGCTTATTTTTGTGTGAATTTCATCCGAAAAATTGGACTTGGTGTGGACAGGCCAAGACACATAAAACACCAACCAAACCATAATGTGCCACACTAGTCCTAATAGATAGATAGATACTTTATTGATCCCCAGGGGAAATTCAAGATAATAATAATCCTTTACAAAGACATGTCTAACACCAACCTTAATGTCTGCAGTTTGAAGTTAGGACTAGACAGTCCCTTAGAAAGAAGCTGAACTCCAGAATCCCCCAGGTCATTGTGACTTAGGTCCAGCTCTGTCAGGGAGTTTGGTGACTGTAGAACAGCAGCCACAATTCCACAGGACTTCTCTGAGAGTTTGCATTCAGCAAGTCTGCATAACAACACAAATAAAGACAAAATATTGCAGAGATGTATAAATGTAAGGGATACAATGTGCCCCGATAAATCAACACAATCAAGTGATCACATACATTCACAGTAAACATATGTATAACACATACACACACAGTAGACATATGTATGCATGCATGCACATGCACACACACAGGCACACCCACAAGGACATGCACGCACGCACACACACACACACAAACATGTACATGCACACAATTCAAGAATTTCTCAGAATTATGAACAGGCAAGATGGGGGTGGGGTTGTATAAAATGTATTTTACATGTGAAATCTATGAACTAATCATGTTTTTGGTACTTGTTGTCTAGCAGATACCAGAATTGAGTGTGCATAATGCAATTCAGTGAGACGGTTAGAATCATATAATAATAATAAAAATAATAATAATAAGTTTATTTTATATAGCACCTTTCTCAAACCCAAGGTCGCTTTACATAGTAGGAAGGCAGGGAAACACAATAACAAACAAACAAACAATACAACAGAGACAAAGGCAGGGAAACACAATAACAAACAAACAAAACAATACAACAAAGACAAGTTATCTGTATGGAACTATGTGTTGGGTGTGGAGGAGAAGTGATCATTAAACAGAAAGGTCTTGAGATGTGCTTTGAAGAAAGGAAGAGAAGGACAGGCACGAAGGGGTATATATATGCCTTTCACCTTTTGTTTTTAGCCAGCAGCCAGACCAGCAGATACCCTGACTTTGCTGAATTACTGAAGCTAAGCAGGCTTAGTAAGTACTTGGATAAGAGTAGGTTCCTGCTGGAAGTGGTGTTGGTGGCTGGCCAGTAGGTGGCACTCTTCCCTGTGGCCAAAAGCCACCAAACAAATATCAATCTCAATGTCCTATTGCAGTGACAGGGACACTGTACTGCTGGAGACGTTTTCCTTTGCATGAATGTTAAATTGAGGTCCTGACTCACCATGGTTTCTAAAAGATCGCATGGCACTTATCGCAAAGAGTAGGTGGCTCCCTGATTTGCTTTATTTATCTACACATACATAAAGACACACACACATACACACACACACACACACACATAAAAACACACATACACAAAGACACATAAACACACACACACACACACACACACACACACACACACACACACATGCACACACACATACAGTACATGGACACACACGACACACACTACACGCACACAAACACATAAACACACACACACACACACACACACACACACACGCACACGCACACACATACAAAACACATATACACAAAAACAACCACACACTCTGCACACACTCAATTACAAACACACAAAAAAGGAACAAAGTAGATAATTAACACAATTTGACAAGCGTGACTTTTTTTTGTGGAAAAAATGTGCTGGACTGGGCGGCGGTCATATTTTGAGCGGTACATCTAGTTATTACATTGTGTGATCAATATGCCAGAATAAATACACTGGTACACATAGCATACACTGGTATTTGTACCAGACGGGGTATTAATAGAACAACACATTGCTGTGTGCACCGGGGTACAAATAGCATTGATATTTGTGTACCTGTTTTTCCCGGGTTTCTCCTGTATTTCAAGGTCATCTCCCAGCACCCTCCCGTTTTGTTATTTCTCCCGGAAAACTCCCGTAATGGCCATCAAACTTAATTTTAAAATCATTGATGCATTCAGGTTGCCAGATAGTGTATGAAATACACCCTACACATACACGATCACTTAGTTTCAATTTCAACCGTTTTGTCATAGGCTAAAACCTGGCAACCCAAAACCCAAATAAGGAAGCGGATGGCAACTGCGCAGCCTGAGTCTCGTCGTAAGCAAGCGGGCTAGATGAATGGCCTACTCCAGAACTAGCTGTTGTGAAATTGTTGGGAATTTAATTGATTAACACATCACATAAACTGTTATTGAGTGTTGTTGATAGACTGAACTTGTTCCCTCGGAACCAAATCTGACAGCAAGCAGCTTTGGAGTTTTGGAAGTAGGCTGCAGGCAGGCAGCTGGTGGATACATAACTGGCATGCGTAAGGTAATGGTAAGGTAAAAGCAATGACCAAAATGCAGTGTTGAAACACGTGTATGAAACGTATTAAATATGCAAACACAGATCCGGTATAAACACTGACCCCCGTTATCTCCAGTGGTGACTGTTTAACTTACACAGATGCGCACACACAAGAATGAGCGCTCACACCACTACCCCCTAATGCTATATCTTTATTTGATAACAATAAATTAAAAAATGTTTCCTATTCTGGAAAATGTTTTCTTTTTCTTTCGACCGCGGTTCAATGATACCGTTTAATTGTGCCAGAAATTATCCGCGGACCAGCCTCGTCGAGGAGGCCCTAACCCTGCAGATCATAGACAGAGAACGCATAGACCTTCTGTAGCCTATGCTTTGGGTAAAGAACTCTTGGAGCGGCCGCACCCCCCGCAACTCAACTTTCAATGTCACTGATTCCGACAGATACGCCCGACACTTCTGCTTTTTATCTGGTGGTGGTGGAGTTGACCGGACATCTGAGGCTTCAGACGTTACCAATTTATCATCATCCATCGTATCTGGCCTCTGAAAAAACTTTTAAGGCTAGTCTGCCTGTGCCTGGCCATGTTTGAACCGCCTCACTCATTTGTTCGTTGTTTAACATGGACGTTTTAAGCCGCGTGCGCTTCCTATTTGAAATGCAGCATAGGCTATGCGTGTTTAAGGTAAGGTCACTTGGCAGTTAGCCTATCTGAACATGCAATAGTATTCAGCTTAGAGATAGAGAATAAAATGTTTAAAGTTGTTTCATGTTTAATGAAGTAGACTATCAAACCCGTTTTAACCAGGTCATGGTCCATCCATTTCAATAACCTGGCAGCTTCGAAAATCTAAGGCTGAACGTTCATAACATATTCTGTTTAGGTTACCATATAGGTTGCTTAGGTTAGTAGACCTAGTTCATAAAACAGAGTATGCAAACCTTTTCTAAATCGTCATAAGCCGACGACATAGGCTACTGTAGTTGTTTAACTAACCCAACTCCACACGTCGTTCTCTGTTTACAGTAGGCTACATTACGCTTTCACTCAGTGGCCACAGGCACAGCACGTGAATCTGCAAGACACCAGCTTGCTAATGGTGGTAGTTCACTGTGATAAACATTAAAATTATAGCCTGACAAGCCAGACTAGGCAATAACATATTTGCTGCCGCTAGGGTGCGTCTAGATTTCTAGGCTATTAAAATTAGCTTTGAATTTAATCAATAAGATGTAGCCTTATAGCCTATGATCTCTGTGTAGACAATAGCCTAATGAAAATGGAAAAGACCTATCTGTCTGTGCCCTGGCTACAGTAGGCATACAGTGTGCACTCCTATTGAATTTTCAGAACCAAGGAGAGAAATGAGAAAAATGTGTTACAGCTCTGTCTGCTATTTACACTAGGGCTGTCAATCGATTAAAAAAAATAATCTAATTAATTACATACTCTGTGATTAATTAATTTAAATTAATCGCATATATAATTTTTGCTGCGAAAGTATTTTAACTATTTAAATTCAAATGAATCATTGAATAATCAGCATTAGTGACATTAAAGTTAAAAAACTCTTTTATTATTATTTTCACTGTTCAAATAATGGGCATAATAATCTATGATATGACCTAATATGCTGAGGAAATAAATTCAACAGTGCTTCGGGAAGAAGTTTTTTTTTTCACATACAAGGCATTTCAGGCCACAGATATAACCTAGGGGACACAATGAAAATAAATTAACACTCCCCTCAATGTCAACACTTATTTCTTTGCATTGATGTGCGACTATAGAGTTGATGAACTCCGGTGATATGCAAATTCCTTGCTGCAGACATTGCAGAGGACTTTATTTTCAACACTTTATTTTTAACACCATCAGGCCATTTTTATAAAGTAAATGTTCCAATCAATGATCCAGGCAGCATGTTTTCTTCTCTCTCCTTCATTTTACAGTCTAATTTTTACTGACTAGAACGGCTCGGGGTCAAAGGTCATACGGTATCGATTGATTTTTTTAATCAGTTATTTTTTCTCAAATTAATTAATCTAAATTAATCAGTTATTTTGACAGCCCTAATTTACACCCATTCTTCTTGATACACAATGAATAAATATAAACATTTATAAAATGTTTATCAGTACATTAGACTACTTTGCAAATTGCTAAACCATATAATAGCCTGTCCTACCATTATCATTGAAATAGCATAATGCTAGAATTTAAATGCAAAAAAAAAAAAAGAAATGTCCAGCTCAGGTTCAGATGATTAAAGCTTTATAGGAATATAAAACTTAAGTTCCAGTTTACACCATTCAAATTGTGTGTATCTTTTCTAGCTTTCGTATGCATTATGTTATATAAAACATGATATTATATTCTGCAGTGCAAAGATGCCCACTAAAGACAAGTTTTAAATAAAGTTAACACATTTTCTGAAAATTTTGTTCTATTTAGCACTTGCAGTTACCGCTTCAGCCACCAAATGACTTCAACATTAACGTGATAGTTAACTTCCCTCAAGCAACTGCCACATCCTGAAAAGAATATCGGAACGTCACGTATTACCAACCGTCCCGTATGACCAACCTCTTACGTGTATGTGTCACTTAATATTCATTTCTATACAAACCAAGACGGCAGATTCCTAAAGAAACGCAAGCACCCACAGCATAAGTGTATCAGTCTTGTAAGGCTGTGTGTACAAATCTGCTTGGAGCTCCAGTGGAATTTTGAATTGCGACATGAATTCTCAGGCTAACCGTGTGTTAGGAATAGGTACCCACCAACCCAGCACTAAACTGGGCGTGGTAAACAAATCGGATATTTCAGGCAGTAAAAGCCCCGGTAAGAACCAGTGATGGGCAGTAACGCGTTAGAAGTAACGTGTTACTGTAATCCAATTACTTTTTTCAAGTAACGAGTAAAGTAAGGGATTACAATTGCAAAAACAGTAATTAGATTACTTTTACTTTCCTGCAAGCAGCCTGCGTTACTGCGTTACTAAACGTGATTTTGCCATAGACAGTAAAAGAATTTGGGATTTTGCCATATGGATTTTGTGAGACTAACTCGTGACAATGATGTAGGCTGTAGGCTATAGCACCCGATGTGCAATGGACGCACTGTGTTATTCATAGGGAAGCGCTCGTGTCAAGGCAGCGTGAGCGCATGTTTGAATCTGCAAGCACGTTCACTAATGAACATTTCTTGAAGCTGGCCTATCTTAGCGATATATTTGGAAAGCTCAATGAGTTAAATCTCCAGTTACAAGGCAAAGACAAGCACCTACCTCACCTAGCAGATAAGATTACTGCATTCACCAAAAAACTTGAGGTATGGGACAGGCGCCTCGATCGCAACAGTATGCCTTTGAGAATCTGAGTGAAATCGCTGAAACGCTTTGAGAGCCACTCTTGTGATCCCATGTATTAAACAGTAGGCCTACATCACATCCCTGCAAAGTTTATTTCAAAAATATTTCCCAACCAGCAGTGCTCAGTATGACTGGATTATGGATCCATTTAATGCAGCATGTTGGTATTTCATTGAATATATTGTACAATGCTGTAAAATATTGGCCTATGCTTCCTAATATTTTGCCGGAAAACAGAAATATGTGTTTAATTTACAATGGCACATTATGTATTTATTTATTATAATATCTGCAGCACCAGCTGATTTTAACTCTGCTGAAGAGGATATATTTAGAACTTGTCATTATTTCAATACATTTGACAATTTTAAGCTTGACCTACCACTTTCTTAGAGCGATGAGGGAGAGGTGGGGCTCGAAAAGGCCCCCTTGATCAAAGTGGGGAATGAAAGAAAAAGTTTGAGAACCACTGCCTTAAACTAAGCATTTACATGAAGCACAGTAGCCTATGCCGATTGAAACACATTCCACTCAGATAGGTGCTACCAGGCTCATATAGGCTATCACTTTTAATTGCAAACAAAATGTCTAGCTAGCTGTTTATACCAACTAGGGTTGTGCCGATAGACGATATCATCGTCCATCGTGATGGTTGACAGACATCACGATGGAAAGCAACCATCGTGATGCCACGCCCCCACATGCCAGTCAACAGCTGTAACCTGCTGTAACAGGCTACAACATATAAAAAAACTTTCCCTGGAAATGAAATTGAGCCTACTTTAAAGGCTGTCAGTCAAACAGTTATCACGTATTAGTCTACCGTCTTGTAAAATAAAAGACTTATTATACCATCTTATTCAAATAATTCCTGACTGACGTGAATGTATAGCCTTATTGTCTTTTTGTAGCCTACATGTCTCGCAGGCCTATATTCTACATTGGACGTAACATATGTAGTCTAATGTTTTAGCAGAAAATAGTCCTATTGAATTATTATTGTTAGGCTACATTCTAGCGCTCAAATATTTTGCGAGGCTACAGCGAGCGCCAAATGCGTCCTTTTCCTCTGTGTTAAAATAAACAATTTCTTTCGTTAATTATAGGATCAGAAGGTAGCCTATCCGTCTTTCACTGTAAGGCTTGTATTTCATGCATTTAGCAAAAGTCCCAGACAGCAGCGGAGTGGTAATCGGGATTTGTTATTTGTAAACGTTTTTTTACTTCGTCCTCCAGTCTGGACTGCGCGATCGCAGCCCTTTCACTTCCCGCCGCCCTCATAGTCAGCATAGACGGTAGCCTGATAACGTTGGATGCTGCATAGCGTACTACTGAAGATTTTAAATGAGTGACCACGATTGTAGTCTTAAGTAGCTTTTTTGCTAGGCCCAACTAAGGCCGCTGGTTGGTGCACACGCAAGTGTTCAGATTGACTATCCATCTTTCACGACGATTGGAGCAGACGGTAGCCTGGTCAGTATGTCTCTCTTAGCTGTCCTTTTTCATCAGGCCGTATAGCCTATATAATATTTTTGTTTTTTATGTAGAACATTATAAATGTATTTCTGTACAGACATGGTACACACACACACACACGATATCATCGTCCATCACGATGTTTTACTGTACACATCGTCAAATGCCAATTTAGGGGACATCGCCCAACCCTAATACCAACTTAATATCATGACTATTACTAATATAGTCCCAAATGTGGAGTTTGTGGACTAGCCATAGGCTTATATTTGAATGGAGCTGATCATTATGAGAGTTTTGTAGATGCTCTTTAAGTGACAGCGCACCATTTATAAACAGTGTTGGGAGTAACGGCGTTTAAGTATAACGGCGTTACTAACGGCGTTAATTTGTCAATAACAGAGTAATCTAATTAATTACTTTTTACAACGTTACAACGCCGTTAACGTTACTGGACGTTAAATGCGGTGCGTTACTTACTTTGCATTGATTAAATAAACTGTGTAATCCGAACGCACCCCTGGCTCACAGCTAGTGAGGAGGTGGGTTAATAACGACGTAAGCGATTATGATTGGCTAAGGCAGAGTCATGTTTCATGATAGCCAATCAGAGCCAGTGTTTTTTCACACTTGCCAGCACACGCGCCACACACACACGCAACAGCTGAAGTAGAGATTCGATGAAACAGCAGAGGTCAGGAGCAATCCGAAAAGTTGGCATTTTCAAGGTGGAGATATAAGCACTACTTCAAATTCATTGTGGTCAAAGGCAAGAACGTTCATGTAGGCTAATGTGTAGGCTATATTATGTCCAGGAGCGAAGACTTTGTCGACATCCGTTGTGAGCAACTCTTATTTAATGAGGCATCTCACACACACATCCAAGCTAGTGGCCAAAAACACCGATAGCCTATCTCCACCACAGATGATAGATAGCTCGCCATCCACTAGCAAAGAAGGACTCGGAGAACGGTCCTCCAAGCAGCAAAAGCTAGATCTTTCTCCCTCACAACAAAAACCTATGACACAGGCTGAAGTCAACCGTAGGTCTGTCGATGTGCAATATCTTGAATTTCAATCAAGTCAATAAAGATCAATAAAGTATCTATCTATCTAATTAATATCGTAAGTTATGTAGCCTACAAACACCTGTCTGTTCTACTAATTTTAACTGGCTTTTCAAAACTGCTCAAAAAATCCAAATTCTTTGACATATAGCAACTTTTTTTTAAACAGTAACGCAAATAGTTACTTTCCCTGGTAACGAGTTACTCTTATCATAGAGTAATTCAGTTACTAACTCAGTTACTTTTTGGAACAAGTAGTGAGTAACTATAACTAATTACTTTTTTAAAGTAACGTTCCCAACACTGTTTATAAATGAGTTAAACTGCATCAAATTAGTAGTATTTCTTAAGAAATATTTTAAACTAACAGTTCTGCTTTGGGCACCAAAATAGCCAGCAGCGGCACTGCACACACAGGTCAAACACATACAATTCTTGACATTAGAACAGCCTAAATGTGGCATGCAACAGCATTTTCTGTTTTGGTAAATGCATTACTTCTCTCTGCACTGCTAAAAGATGTGAATGTTAATAGAGACTATGGTTTTAATTTTTTTTTGCTGTATTTTATTTACATCTATTCGAATGAAGGAGTATACACACCAAAAAGTTAAGATTGAAACTAATAAAACCAAGTTTTAAAAAAGCGTATTCAGGTTGTGTATAGCTAGTGTGTTTTTGTAAAGTAACTAAGTAAAGTAATTAGTAAAGTAACTAATTACTTTTGAAAATATGTAATCAGTAAAGTAACTAGATTACTTTCTTGGATAAGTAATCAGTAATCAGTAACTAATTACTTTTTCCAAGTAACTTGACCAACACTGGTAAGAACCAAACTAGATTTTGTTCAAATCTACACACCTATGGTTACTGAAAAATGTAAGGTTCATTTATCAAATGTTATTTTGAAGTGTTAAAAAACATAGTTGTTTTAGAATTTTCAAAATAATTGGTTGGTAATTAGCATGTTTACGATACGTGACTATCGACCTCAGTGACTGTACGACTTAACTTTACTACACTGAACTGTTATGACAGCTTGTAGCCTTTTTAGTTACTTTTTCATCCCACTTTCAAAACCATGACATCGATGATATCGGAACCCTGCAAAATCATTATTTGATTGGTCAGGACCTCTATCGCATACAATATTTCACATCAAACGAGACAGTTTTGAATGTTTTTTTTTCATTGCAACAAATTCCGTCCTCGGTGAGTACAGACTAATTAGAATAACTGTGTTTATTAACCTGCTTAATTTTGTGTGAATTTCATCCGAAAAATTGGACTTGGTGTGGACAGGCCTTAAAACACATATAAAACACCAACCAAACCATAATGTGCCACACTAGTCCTAACAATAATCCTTTACAAAGACATGTCTAACACAGGGTTTCCGTTGTCCGGTAATTACCGGACATTGGCCGGAAAAAAAATATGTCCGACAAAATTAAATCTCTCCGGTCAAATTGTCCGATTGAAATTGGCTAATAATCCCGTCCCCTAACGCAATCTGAATTTGAGAATAAGCCTTAATATGTAGGCCTAAACCTATATTATACGTCCTCTGGCTATGTTTTTAAATGAACAGGCTCTACCGTTTGAAAAGTAAGCTATTAAACAACACGCATAGCCTGCTGCATTTCAAATAGGAAGCGCACGCTTAAAAGGTCCATGTTAAACAACGAACAAATGAGTGAGGCAGTTCAAACATGGACAGGCCCAGGCAGAGCCTTAAAAGTTTTTTCAGAGGCCAGACGCGATGGATGATAAATTGGTAACGTCTGAAGCCTCAGATGTCCGGTCAACTCCACCACCACCAGATAAAAGGAAGTGTCGGGCGTATCTGTCGGAATCAGTGACATTGGAAGTGGAGTTGCGGGGGTGCGGCCGCTCCAAGACACTGTCATTCTCCGTGTACACTGCATGCAAAGTGTTCTTTACCCAAAGCATACAGTAGGCCTATGCATTCTCGGTCTATGATCTGCAAGGTTAAGGCCTCCTCGACGAGGCGATTAATGGTCCGCGGATAATTTCTGCCACAATTAAACAGTAGGCCTATCATTGAACCGCGGCCGAAAGAAAAAAAAAACATTTCCCAGAATAGTAAACATTTCTTAATTTATTGTTATCAAATAAAGAGGCATAGCATTAGGGGGTAGTGGTGTGAGCGCTCATTCTTGTGTGTGCGCATCTGTGTAAGTTAGTCACCACTGGAGATAACGTGGGTAGCAGCAACAAACTGGGAAATGTTTAAGCAGGCAGCCACTTACAACAACCAGACAGACATAGAGGAGTATACAGACACTGTAACCTCTTACATCACCAAGTGCATCGATGATGTGACCCACACAAAAGACATCATCACTCGGGCTAACTGGAAGCCATGGCTGACAGGGGATGTCCTCAGGCTGCTGAGGGCCAGAGACAAAGCCTACAGAGCTGGGGATGAAACTGGCATGAGAACAGCGAGAGCCAACCTGTCCCGTGGCATCAAGGAAGCAAAAAAGGAATACACTCACAAGATAACCACCCACTTCAAAGACAGCAGGAACGCACAAAGCCTATGGCAGGGCATTCAGGCCCTCACGGACTACAAGCCCGCGCCACAGAGCTGCGAGAGCAACATCCCTCTGCTCAACAACCTGAACCGCTTCTTTGCTCGCTTTGAAGCACAAAACAGCACCTGCCCACAGAAGACCCATCCCCCTCTACATGAGCAGCCCCTGTGCCTCTCTGCCGACAGCGTGAAGAGGACACTTGCTGCTATCAACACCCGTAAGGCAACAGGTCCAGACAACATCCCTGGTCGTGCGCTGAAGGACTGCGCAGGGGAGCTTAAGGATGTCTTCACAGACATCTTTAACACTTCCCTGAAGCAAGCCATCGTCCCATCTTGTTTCAAAGCTGCCACCATCATACCTGTGCCGAAGAAAACTGCTCCATCCTGCTTCAATGACTACCGCCCTGTGGCACTGACACCCATCATCATGAAGTGCTTTGAGCGGCTTGTCATGTCACATATCAAATCCATTCTCCCCCCCACCCTGGACCCCTTCCAGTTTGCATACCGAGCCAAACGGTCTACAGAGGATGCAATCTGCTCTGCCCTCCACCCAGCCCTCACCCACCTGGAAAAAAGAGACTCATATGTGAGATTGCTGTTTATAGACTTCAGTTCTGCATTCAACACCATAATACCACAACAACTCATCTGCAAACTTGACAAACTGGGACTCAGTACCTACCTCTGCAACTGGCTACTGGACTTCCTCTGTCAGAGGCCTCAAGTAGTACGTGTTGGCAACAATACCTCAAGCAGCATCACACTGAGCACAGGGGCCCCCCAAGGCTGCGTGCTCAGTCCGCTGCTCTTCACCCTGCTGACGCATGACTGCACTGCAACCTACAGCAACAATCACATAGTGAAATTTGCTGACGACACAACTCTGGTGGGTCTCATCACCAAGGGCGACGAGACTCAATACAGGTTGGAGGTCGACCATCTGACCACGTGGTGCAGGGACAACAACCTCCTGCTGAACGTCAGCAAGACCAAAGAGATTGTTGTTGACTTCCGGAGAGGTCACACCCAACACCTGCCACTGACCATCGACGGTGCTGTGGTGGAGAGAGCGAGCAGCACCAAATTCCTGGGGGTGCACATCAGTGAAGACCTCTCCTGGACCACCAACACAGCATCACTGGCGAAGAGAGCTCAGCGCCGCCTGTACTTCCTGCGGAAACTCAGGCGAGCAAGTGCTCCACCAGCCATCATGACCACATTCTACCGAGGCACCATTGAGAGCATCCTCTCCAGCTGTATCGCTGTGTGGGGCGGAAGCTGCACTGAATACAACAGGAAAGCCCTGCAGCGCATAGTGAACACAGCTGGAAGGATTATTGGTGCTTCACTCCCCTCCCTGAAGGACATTTACACCACCCACCTCACCCGCAAGGCGACCAAAATTGTGAGTGATGCAAGTCACCCCGCTCACAATCTGTTTGATCTACTGCCCTCTGGGAAGAGGTACAGAAGCCTGCGCTCCCGCACTACCAGACTCACCAACAGCTTCATACACCAAGCTGTTAGGATGCTGAACTCTCTCCCTCCTCTCCCCCCTCCACCCTCAGCTACATAACATCCTGGACATTGGACCCACAAATGGCCGCCTGCACCACTCCACTTGCACACTTGTACACTTTGCAACTTGTTGTTGTTGTCCTGGAAACACAACACTTCTGCTGCTCTTACATAACTTGCACCACTATGCCACTTTATTTCTTACTTAGGTCAAACAGAACTACCTCAGCCTCTTATTGGCCTGACTTTGCACTAGTATTTTATTTTATTGACTGTCTATGCACAATTTCAACCAAATTTTGCTGCTCTTATTTTTTTCATTATATGTGCCCTCTTATTTACTTATTTACTTACTTTTTTGTTTACTTGAATGTTATGTTTGTCTGTGGACTTAAAATTGTTAAAATATGTCTTGTCTCCACCGTGGGATAGTGAGAAACGTAATTTCGATCTCTTTGTATGTCTGGAACATGTGAAGAAATTGACAATAAAGCTGACTTTGACTTTGACTTTGACAAACAACGTTTTAAAACAATGAACGAAGCGGACTCTTGCTGTCCATGAAAAGATACTGGCTAGATCTTGTTAGGTATGTTTAAGTTGGGCTAATGAACATGTTGCATTCTATACAGCCTGATTATGTCATTATTTAAGCTACATAGCCTGTCTCCAGTTTTCCTAAATTTGACTAATTAAGAAGGGATAATAGGATATTTGACCGGCATATCATCAAAATGTCCGGAAAACGAAACCTCTGCCGGTCACTTTGACCGGATCCATTTTTTTCTAGCGGAAACTCTGGTCTAACACCAACCTTAATGTCTGCAGTTTGCAGTTAGGACTAGATAGTCCCTTAGAGAGAAGCTGAACTCCAGAATCCCCCAGGTCGTTGTGATTCAGGTCCAGCTCTGTCAGGGAGTTTGGTGACTGCAGAACAGCAGCCACAATTCCACAGGACTTCTCTGAGAGTTTGCATTCAGCAAGTCTGCATAACAACACAAATAAAGACAAAATATTGCAGAGATGGATAAATGTAAGGGATATGTGCCCCGATAAATCAACACAATCAAGTGATCGATCTTTCGCAGATCATTCCCATGCCAAATTACATACACATACATACACACACACACACACACACACACACACACACACACACACACACACACACTGTATACATATAAGCAATTTATTTATGCCACACCATCAACCACAATCCTGTAATGAAGATGGAATTTCCCACTTCATAACATCAAAATATATCAAGTGTACACCATCTTGCATTTTTAAAACAGTAAAGATACTTTTAAAATGGGAATTACACATCAATACAGCTTAGAAGAAGTCGAGAGGACTTCTAACTCACTAAGACCTATTCACAAACAATCCTAAGTCGCTTTTTGTGGCATTTCACGTCACGTTGCGATGTTACGGTTACAGGAGCTCTCAATTGAAAAAGGGAATAATTGTGCATTGTAGGCCTAAAAACTTACACCTAGGAGTTTTCTCTTAAAAAATATTCACAAAGGCTTTCAGACCTACTCTTAGTAAGGAAAAGTGACAACTCCTAACTCTAGCTCTGTTGTTATGGTTGACATCATTACTCATGCACGAGCTTGATTGAAGTGACCATCTTGATTGGCAGATGATTATAATGTGGGAATGATGGTAAAAACCTCCCCTATGATGATGAGTGACAGGTGACAGGTCTTTGCTGGTGAGAATGCGTGCACTACACAAGTGCTATGAAGGATGCACAATGATTAATAAATGGCCTAAATGAATAAAGAGTAAGACAAAACAAATAGCCTAGTAGCATAATGAAATACAGTAGGCCTATCTTTGCAATTTGAAGCAGTATCTTTGCAACAGGTTTTAAATGAATCTTTAAGAAGACACATAGGCTTACATTGGCAAAGAGGAGAAACAATTTGATTTACAATAAAACGTTACATTTAGTTTACATGCAATGAATGGTTTTGGTTGTTGGTGGTATTATTGCATCCCTTAATTACAATGCACAATTATTCCCTCGCGATTGACAGCTCCTGGAACCGCATGTTCATTTCAAAACATCGGCATCGTGACGTGAAATGCCACAAAAAGCGCCTTAGGATTGTTTGAGAGTTAGGAGTCCTCTCGACTTCTTTTAAGCTGTCCCAGACTTAGGTGCTACTTTTAGGGCTAAATGCTTTGTGAATTACTCTTAGTCAAAACAATTAAGAGTCCTAAAGTTACGAGTGACACACCCATTATTTTTAGGAGTTTCTCCTAAATTCGGCAGTTAGGAGCTACTTTTAGCCTTAAAATTCTTTGTGAATACGGTCCCTGGAAAAGATCCCATTGATGCCTGTCAAAGAACAGATTAGTCTGGGTTCACCACAGCTAATAGTAGACTAGTGACTTAACATTATATGTAGTCACTATAGTTAGCACAGTCTCTCCATCAAAAACTCACCGTGCCTTTCTGCAGCACCTCACAGCTGGGATCAGTCTCCTGCGTCCCTCATCTGATGTGTTGTATTTCTTCAGGTCAATCTCATCCAGCACATCCTCAGACATCAGAAGCATGTGGGCCAGTGCTGAACAGTGGGCAGGAGACAACTTCTGTTTGATGTTCTTTGGTGATGACAAGTATGTCTGAATTTCTTTGTGCATGGAATCATCCTTCATTTCAAATAAGCAGTGGAAAAGATTGATGCATCGTTCAGGAGAGAGACCTTCTCTGTTGAGCTTCTTCATGTACTGACATGTTTCCTTGATGCTTTTTGAGCTGTTGTGTGTGCGGCTCAGTAGACCTCGCAGAAGTCGGTGATTGCCCTCCAGAGATATACCCATAAGGAAGCGAAGGAAGAGATCCAGGTGTCCGTTATGGCTCTCCAAAGCCTTATCAACTGCACTCTTAAGTAAAACATGCAAGTTGTCTTGAGGTTTTAATCCTAGTGCTGATTGAAAAGAAGATAAAAATGATGAGGGATTTCAGTGCCTCAAGGTTCTCCGCCAAATAAGAGTGAAACACAAACACAGCTGCCAGAAACTCCTGGACACTAAGATGCACAAAACAGTAGACCTTCTTTTGTCGATATTCCACAGATTCAGTCTTGAAGATTTCAGTGCACATGCCAGAGTACACTGAGGCTTCACTGACATCAACGCCACACTCTCTCAGGTCTTCCTCATAAAACATGAGGTTGCCATTCTCTAGATTCTTGAAAGCCAGTTCTGCGAGCTTAAGTAAAATGTTTCTTTGAGATTCCAGAAGTTTCTCTGTATCCGTTTCAGGTCCACACTGATACTTCTGATCCTTTCTTGTGGTCTGGATGAGCAAGAAGTGTATGAACATCTCAGTCAGCGTTTTGGGAATGGCTTTGATGTTTTTCCTTTCCAGCATCTGCTGAAGTACAGTAACTGCTATCCAACAGAAGACTGGAATGTGACACATAATATGGAGACTCCTGGATGCCTGAATATGTGAGATGATTCTGTTGGCTTCACTCCCATCACTGATTCTCTTTCTGAAGTATTCTTCCTTCTGTTGGTCATTAAATCCTCGTACTTCTGTTACCTGGTCGATGTACTGAGCAGGAATCTGACTAGCTGCTGCTGGTCGTGAGGTTATCCAGATGAGTGCAGAGGGAAGCAGAGTTCCCTGAATGAGGCTCGTCATCAGAACATCCACTGATGATCTTTGTTTGACATCAGACAACTTACTGTTCTGTTCCAGATCCAGAGTCAACCGACTCTCATCCAAACCATCAAAGATGAACACAACCCGACAGTCTTTGTATCGTTCACCATCATTCAGCTCCTTCAGCTCAGGGTGGAAGTCCAGCAGGAGCCTGTGAAGACTGTACTGATCATCCCCCCTGACTAAATTCAGCTCACGGAAAGAAAGGGGGAACATAAAATCTACATCCTTATTGGCTACCCCATCTGTCCAATCAAGAATGAACTTTTGCACTGAGACTGTTTTTCCAATGCCAGCAACACCTTTGGTCATCACAGTTCTGATGTGTTTCTCCTGTCCAGGTAAGGGCTTGAAGATATCATTGCAGTTGATTGGTGTGTCTTCTGTGGATTGAGATCTAGATGCTGACTCTACCTGCCACACCTCATGTTCCTTATTCACCCCTTCACTCTCTCCCTCTGTGATGTAGAGCTCTGTGTAGATCTCATTGAGGAGTGTCTTAGGTTTGATGATGCCTTCAGATATGTTCTCAAACCTCTTCTTCAGACTGGCTTTATGAGTCTCTATAACTCTCTTCAGGACCTCATCACCTGCTTGGCAAAATTGAACAATGCAACTTTGAAGTCATTAGTTACTATCCAGTTTATCAGTATATAGTTCTGCACACTCAAGAGTCTTAATGAAGAGTCCCCATTAGCTCTGAACAGTTAGGTGTGATCAAATACCTGTGACAGTGGTCAGTGAGCTCACCTTGTTTGCACAGGTGTGCACAGGTGGTGATGGCTGGGTCCCTCAATACCTGCTCACAGCTGGACTGATCCTGAGTCAGACTGAAGGATGCATGAGATGAACATGAAGGCAGATAATTAACTTGTGTAGGTTCCTTTTGCCATTCATGTTGTTAGATACTCAGTTGTATACAAATGTATATGATTGTATATAAATGTATATTCTCATTTATTGTCTACACTAGGGCGGTCACTTTATGTTTGAAAATCGATTGCACAATCGATTGGACCAACCAACACAAGTTTCGAAAACTAAAATAGGGAATCGATTTTAACCAAATATTTCCACTTTATTTTAAAAGAATTAAACAAATAAAAAAGATAGTGGTAACAAAACCCACAAACAAGCAGAAAAAGAAAATAAAGAATTCCAAAAGTGCAGTAGGCGTTGCGAAAGCTGAAAACAAAATTCCCACCAATTTTATGCACCGGAAACCGGCTGCTGTGCTGCGCCCAAAAATGGAGGACAACGCGATCGACATGTGAGAGACGAGTGATAAGCCCTAATAACTTGAGATATGGAAGCACTTCAGGTTTTGGGTAGATCAAACTATGGAGAAGGACAAAGCGGTACGCAAACTGTGCAGTCGTGAGTTCCTATGTAGGCAAAATTTTTTTGACATTTTTAATCGTAAACAGCCACGTTGAAGCATGCAGTAATGTTTTTCACTGATGTTATGGCAGTCCACTCTGCTTATTGTTTTTCGAGAATGTTGCATTCCTGTTTGTAATTGCGCACGAAAGTAAACGCTAATATAAATCATCAGAAATATTGCTGGCTTGTGTGTCTTCAAGCGCACTCTTTACGTTCATCCTAATGCCTGTAAGTTGTCCGTGGATTGGCCTATATATGGCTTTGAAAATGCAAACGTCTTTAGACATAGAAAATCGATTTTACAATTGATTCAATGAACACTTATGTCTCAAAAATCGAACAGGAATTTTTCACAAAAGTGACAGCCCTAGTCTACACATGTATATTGTTCATATTTGTATATTGAACTGGCAGAGTTATCTGCATGCAAATGTAATTTTTGTTGTGAGTACTGAACAGTGCCACATCGGTCTTCACTTGGTAGAGCAGCACCAGCATGAAACCTGAGTTAGCAAGGAGGCAAAAACCTGTGGGTGCTATAGCGACTGTATCCAGGACACATCCTGACTTAAAACATGAGGATATACAGTATGTGAGAAACGTTGTGGGCCTGCCCTCTCCTTTCAAGTGAGGATAGCCAACGTGTCATGTCATTTCAGTGGCAACTCCTTTACGTGACCGTACGATGCATCTAAATTTCTGAATTTTGGTGAGTACATTTAAAACTTCTTGAAGATGTGTAGGCTATTAAAATTTCACCAAAAATATTCAAAAATTTGAACAACTGTGGACATTTAGGTGAAATAATTTTATTAGGTGCATGGGGGAAAAAAATGGATGGCCATGGCATACTACACAAGCTAGGAAGTAAAGGGATCACAATTGACTGTAGCGAAAATTAGATGATATGATCGGTGGATTCACACTGGAATGCGTAGGCCTAAGCCAAAACAAAAACGGCTTCAAATTATGTAAGGCCTTATGTCTTTAATATTTAAAAAGAAAATGGAGGAAATTGAAAGACTTTGCAGTTCAGTGAAAATGTTGATGTGAAAGATGTTGCTGTTAACACAGATGAAATTCCTAACAACACTGATTTGCCAACGTCATGGCAAACTTTTCAGAATATGGGAGACACTGATGTTTCTACAGATAAGATTCCAGACAATGTCCTCGAGAACTTGAGAAGCGCTGTGGGTCTGCTCTCTCCTTAGATAAATAGATAGTACTATATAGATACTTTATTGATCCCCAAGGGGAAATTCCTTTCAAGTGAAGATAGCCCGACGTGTCTCCATGTCATATATTTCTCCTCCTTTCAGGTTAGGTAGGGTCAGGTTCTTTGACATGATAAAGCATTAAACACACTATATCAACTCCCCAGCTGTTTTACAAGGAGCCACAAGGTCTATGCATGTCACCCCTGAACTGTGCATGTGTAAAGATAACAAGCCAATAGAACACTTCAGCAGAACTGAGGAAATCAGGTCTTTGTGATCTTCTGCAATTACAGTGAGAAGATTATTTATTTAGCTAGTTTTTAAATGTAATTGGAGATCATCTGATAGAAGCCATGCTCATAAACTGTATGTAGACACAGTCATAGTTGAGAGTTGACAGTTGATAGTTTTGTATATACTGTAAGGTGCTGTGTGTGTGTGTGTGAGTGTAGAATTTCATGTGACTGACACGTCTACAGACTGATGACTACTCACATTAGACCTGATGGAACTGGTTCACTGCTGAAGTGGGGCATATCATCCATGGACTGATCACTCTTCATGGACACACAGCTGGGCACTGGAGATGGAGGTCTGGTTACATAAAGAGACACAAGAAACGGATTAACATCAACTAATTCCTCTGCGGAGTAAACAACAATACATGCTCCATTTTAGAATTAATCTCTCTCTCTCTCTCTCTCTCACACAATGAACCAACTAGCATATCCCATTGTTTTCCTATAACGTATAACATATACAGTACATCTCTACATGGTGTCTGCCATTTAGGAGAGGTCAGTCCTTTACATCTCATCCATCCAATTTCCTTGTGTGTGTTTTGTGTGTCAGTGTGTGTGTGTGAGTGAGAGAGAGAAAGAGAGAGACAGTGAGTGTAGAATTTCATGTGACTGACATGTCAACAGACTGATGACTACTCACATTAGACCTGATGGAACTGGTTCACTGCTGAAGGTGGGCATATCAAACATGGACTTATCACTCTTCATGGACACACAGCTGGGCACTGGAGATGGAGGTCTGTGAGTCTGTGAGCTGGTTATATAAAGAGACAAGAAACTGAGCTGCACTCTAAAACTTGCCGTTAATTCACACAGGTTCACAGTGGTGTAGTGCCGTTAATTTACACAGGTTCACAGTGGTGTAGGCAACCTGCTGTATTCATGGCAGTCTATGGAGTGTGCCACTTCACAGTAGTGCACTGTTAAAATAACAGGAAAATAATGGCAACCCTACTGCCAGTTATTTATTTAACAGGGACACATTTTAGAGTGTAGATAAACTCATTCCTCTGTAAATTTCTTGACACTTACATCAGTAATACATACAGTTAAGAACAAAATGACTCATACCCCTGGCAAATATTGATTTAATGTTGATTTTCTCTTTAACAATATGTTTGTTCTGACTGAAAATGACACTGCCACATGCCGGTTGTAAGACAATGTGGTAGAAACATGGAATCATTCTTGACTCAAAACCCAGATTGCTGTTAAAAAGGTGCAGTGTAGAATCATAATGGAGACATGGAGAGGCTTGGTAGGTGTTATAAGAACCATTTTGAGAGCTGTGAATGCAAATAAAGATGTGTCCATTGATTATTTAAAAAGGGGTATGAATAATTTTGGACACACCATTTTTAATAAAAATATTAAAACAGATGGAATGCTTCTTTTTTGATTCCATGTTTCTACCACATTGTCATACAACCTTTTGGCATGTGGCAGTGCCATTTTCAGTCAGAACAAACATTAAAGAGAAAATCAACATTGAATCAATATTTGCCAGAAGTATGAATAATTTTGTTCTTAACTGTACTTCATTGTAGAATGTATTTTTCTCTATCTCCTAACCTAATATGTTTTTATCAAGGTTATCAGAAATTCAGAATATACAGTATATTCAGTATATTCCTCTGTACAGATTCTACACCAGAAAGGCCACTTTACATGTAACTGTAATCATGGCAGTCTATGGAGTCACTTCTAGCATTTTGGTGGAGAACTGCAAACCTCCACAGACACAGCTACACACACAGACCAACGCACAACTAAAAAAAAAGGTTCACAGCTACACACACAGACCAACGCACAACTACAAAAGATTCACAGCTACACAGATAGACCAACACACAACTACAAAAGGTTCACAGCTACACAGACAGACCAACGCACAACTACAAAAGGTTCACAGCGGTGTAGGCAACTTGTAGCGTGGCTCCTACACATTAACCCTAAGTCAGACTTCAGGCTGCAGAAGTGTTACTGCAAGAAGATAAATTCCCAGTGATTAGCCAAATGAGTCCATAATGAGAATACTGTCATGTCCAGGCTATTTCTCTATAGATGGTACCTACAGATGGTACCTACAGATGGTATGTAAGGGATAATGAACCTGAATTTCCCCTTGGGGATCAATAAAGTATCTATCTATCCATCTATATATCTATCTACTGTATAGAACACCGGTCAATAACTGGAAATAGGTCCCGACAGGGCAAAAAACGCACTTGTTCCGCCCTGAAGGGACCTATTTCCCCTACAGATGGTACCTATAGATGGTATGTAAGGGATAATGTAAAAAGGTAAAAAGTGCAGTAGAAGAGGGGTTTTAGTAGATTAAGTGGCAAGGGCTGCATAAGAAAGGTGGGGGAGGATTGGGATTTTGGGGGGGGGGGGGGGGGCACCAACAAGGAGCACCCAAGAGCAACAGGGGCAAGGAAAAACTCCCTTACCAAGGAAGAAACCTTGGGCAGATCCATGGCTCAAGGGGCTAACCCAACTGCCAGGGGTCTTGGTGTGTGTGTTGGGGGGGTGACAGGGGAGATGGGATAGTGTACTGTGAATGTGGGGAGAGGGCAGTGTGCAATATGTGTGTTGGAGAAGCTTCCTCATGAGACAATGTGCTGTGTATTGGGGGGGGGGCAGTGTGCTGTAAGTATGTTGGGGATGTGTGTTGGAGAAGCTTCCTGATGAAATAATGTGCTGTGTAGGTAGGGGAGAGGGGGGGGGGCAGTGTACTGCAAGTATGGTGAAGGGACTTACTATTGCAAGCAGAGTACTGTATGTATGATGTATGTGAGTGATGACAGTGAAGATGTGTGTGTGGGCGGGAGGGGAGTGGAGCAGTGACTGTGTGTGTGTGTGTGTGTAGTGTGTGGGTAGGTGGGGGCAGTGTGCTGTATGTATGTAGAGGATGTGTGTTGGAGAAGATCGATCCTGAAGACAATGTGCTGTCTATGTAGGGAGGGGGGGGGGCAGTGTGCAGCAAGTATGTAGAGGAGGCTTACTGTAGCAAGCAGTGTGCTGTATGTATGTGAGGTGATGACAGTGATGATGTAAGTGTGTGTGTTTTTTGTGTGTGTGTTGGGGATGGGGGTGGGGGTGCAGAAAGGCTAGGCAATCAAGGACATGGGTAGATAAATGGAGGAGAAATCAAAAATAATAAATAAAAAGTTCTATGGAGATGTGCAAAAGTTGGAGAAAGTCAGATATGTGTGTGTGTGTGTGTGTGTGTGTGTGTGTGTGTGTGTGTTTTGACGTGTGATGAAATAAGAAAATTAATAAAAGGTCTGTAGCATAGGGAGAGGGATGTAAAAGTGCTAAAAGTCATGTAGGTGTGTGTGTGTGTGGGGGGGGGGTGTCATGAGTGCTGAGGAGTGAATGAGTGCAAAGTCAGTATAGTGTATTCTTCAGCATTATAAAGAGCTGTGTAATAATATAAGTCTAATGGCCACTATTACATTCCATTTTACCTTATCGGCACCAGAGAAGAACAGAGGGGGTGTTGGGACAGGTATGATGTGCACTGTATCTGTGGATTAATTTACCCTCCATCAGAGTGTGTGGGGACAGGTATGATGTGTACTGTATCTGTGGATTAACTTACCCTCCATCAGAGTGTGTGGGGACAGGTATGATGCCTACTGTATCTGTGGATTAATTTACCCTCCATCAGAGTGTGTGGGGACAGGTATGATGTGTACTGTATCTGTGGATTAACTTACCCTCCATCAGAGTGTGTGGGGACAGGTATGATGCGTACTGTATCTGTGGATTAATTTACCCTCCATCAGAGTGTGTGGGGACAGGTATGATGCGTACTGTATCTGTGGATTAATTTACCCTCCATCAGAGTGTGTGGGGACAGGTATGATGCGTACTGTATCTGTGGATTAATTTACCCTCCATCAGAGTGTGTGGGGACAGGTATGATGCGTACTGTATCTGTGGATTAACTTACCCTCCATCAGAGTGTGTGGGGACAGGTATGATGCGTACTGTATCTGTGGATTAACTTACCCTCCATCAGAGTGTGTGGGGACAGGTATGATGTGTACTGTATCTGTGGATTAATTTACCCTCCATCAGAGTGTGTGGGGACAGGTATGATGCCTACTGTATCTGTGGATTAACTTACCCTCCATCAGAGTGTGTGGGGACAGGTATGATGTGTACTGTATCTGTGGATTCACTTACCCTCCATCAGAGTGTGTGGGGACAGGTATGATGTGTACTGTATCTGTGGATTCACTTACCCTCCATCAGAGTGTTTTGGTGGTTTGCTGCTTTGTTGCACACAGCTGTGTGCTGCAGACTCTGGTCTGAGTGTCTCACTGTGACCTGCAGCCTCCTCTCTCTCCTGAGAGACACTCATCCTAGCAGTAGTGGGAGAGTCTCTCTGGGAATGTACATGAGACATATGCAGCTTTACATCTTGTTTCATGTGTCACCACATACTATAGATTATAGCTGTAGCTAAACATGAACCGCTGTCTTTGTTTTCAATATTCTGACAAGAAGAAACAACAGAACAAATATAAGATGGTGAAAGAAGCACAACAAACATGCAGCTGTAACTAAACAAGAATCAGAAATGTTAAGGTGTAGGCTAAATTCCTCAGTACAGATTAAGGTCTTTGGCCTAGTTTGCTTTATCATGACAGTTGGGTCTGGATTAAGCGCACGCTCATCCCAGGCCAGGCCCATGGGGTCAGAGGTCAAGGGTAGGGACCCTAAAACCATAGATATTAGAAAGCTAGATACGCATTGGGCTCCAGAACCTACGTAAATAGCGACGCCATCTTGGTGGAGGCAACAATCACTGGAGGCCAACGGAGGAGCATGTGACTCTGACTGGAAATCAGACAGGTGTCCGTGATTGCCTGCAAGTGTTCCCCATAGACAATAAAGGTGCTGCCCCCAGCAATATGGCGGCCATGGTTATGATGCCACCTAATAGAATAAACTCGACAGACAATGTGGTATCTAGCTTTCTAATATCTATGCCTAAAACCATGTTGTCTGCTCCAGGGTTGACCCTCACATCCAGATTTACAATACACATACTCTTTCTTTTTTTTTCTTCAACCATCTATTTTATTTTAAGACAGATCATTGTCCACACACCTGCATGCCTCCTATGTGTCTGCCGCTAACGCGACAAGAGACCTCTCCAGAATAAGTCCCGCCTCTGTAATTGACCTCTGAAGTTCGCCTACAAAAAAGAACCAAAACGGACATCTTTGCCCATATAAGGAGATCCGGTTCTTAATTGAAGCTAACTACCTATGGCAAGTTGCATTGAAAGTTAGCTCTGGGGTAGCAAAAATCTAAGTGTGCCGCCCTCACGTACTGGAGATCGATCACAGTATTCACTCGAAGGCAGAGGACAAAAGTGTGTTCAGGAAAACATCTGCATTTCAGACTTTCATCCCCGCGAGAGTTTAGCAGGTGCGATAAATCAAAATCCCCATGTTATTTTCCCATAGGAAAAATCGCCAGATACCGGATGTCAAAGATGGCAGCTTTTTTGTAGGCGAACTTCAGAGGTCTATGGGGAATAACATGGCGTTTCGAAATATGTAGGTAGCTTAGTTGAAAAAGCTGGTGGGCAGATTAACCTACACACTTCTGCCATATAGTTTCCACTGGATTTTTTGATTGTCGGTGCCGTTTAAGTAGTATACTATAGACTATACTACTCAAACGGCACCGTCACCTACTACTACTTTGTCACCTACAGAGTTTGACAGGTACGATCTTTCAAAACGCCATGTTATTTCCCATAGACAATCCACGCCCGGAAGTTGGATGGATACGGAAGATAGGAGGCGGGATATATTCTGGAGAGGTCTAGAGGCCTATGCTTTGACACTTTTCACGTTTCAGCCAATCAAATGACAGCATATCTAAACTGGTTGTACTGGAGATGTAGTCTACACTTTATGAGCATCATGAACGACATCATAATAAAACAAATAATACGAATGACTTCGCTAAAGTATTGGTATGACAATTTCGTCACCCCAAAGTGTTGGTATGGATATGTCCCTAATGCAAACATATGCCCTTGCTGGTCACAGGCTAGCGCCTGTAGTAGGTTAGCCCATCTAGTTACGCACGACGATTTTGTGCTTGATGCCATAATCTGGACCTGGCAAGAGTAGGCTACCTCGACATGTTATGCTAGCCTACTATGTAGTTAAATTAAGATATATAATATATTCAGTAGCCTATCTTATATTTTAATGTTAGCAAGCCCGCATTTAGCCTACTAGTGGTTTGTTTGTTTGGACAAGGCCTGCTTACTTACCCCAAAGGCGGAAATCTTAAACAACGACAATTCATGCAACGAAATTCTAATGAGTTTATTCCAAATATTCCACATACCGAAAACACAAAGTGAATGACAATATGAACACATTAAATAGTGGGTTTCTTACCTTAGGCTACAAACGGTGTGCTCTCGATACAAGACAAACTTACTGATGCGGAGTCTGACTATGTAGCCTACTTTCGCTTTTGGTTAGACCAACTTAAAAGTCCCTCCCCCTGTCAAAAGCGATTTTAGATCGTAGTTTAATGAAAGTTATGGCAGGCTAAATTGAGTCCAGTAAATAAAGTGAAAGATCAGCGCTCATCTGTCGAGGTGCAGGATTAGTAGGCAGCTTATAAAATATATAATAATTGGATCTACTCTGCCGACCGAAAGCTTGCACTGATTCAAAGTAAAAACATTGAAATTGCAGACAAACTCTCGGACAATCTTATAGTTCATGCTGTGCCAATATAATATAATATGATTTGTCTAGGCTATCATGTGTTTAGCAGCCGATAGGCCTACTGCAGTAGATAATGGCCTTATATTTTCACAAAGACTAAATGCAATTTAAAACAGGACATTCTCTCATGAAAATAGATTAGAAACCTGTGGATGGGAAAGATAACCTAGTCACAAAATAACTGAAGCTGAAAATAATGAAATGCTGTTTTATTATTATTTTAGCTAGTTGGTTATGTTTGAACATGAAGACTTCCTAAAACATGGCTGAGATTATTACCAGAGCTCAAGTTTGAAATCTACTCATTTCAAATAAATGCTTTATGCACATAATGTAGCAGGCCTATTCTACACATCAACTTATGAAGAACCGTCACCATGACAACAACGTGTGTTTTTAGTTCATGCAATCAGAATGTAGAATGCTACATGTACAAGTGATTTATAAAGTCTATGTGAATGACCATCAGAATGTAGAATGCTACATGTACAACTGATTTATAAAGTCTATGTGAATGACCAGCAGCAGGAGAGCTGGTCTCTTCCGCGGACTCTGGTGCTTGTGCAGCGTGTGGTCACTAAGTGATCTTGCACAGGGACACAGAGTCTGAGTAGCCAAGCTCACACCCTACATAGAGGGGCTCAATGAATGTGGAGGTGCACAGGGACACAGAGTCTGAGTAGCCAAGCTCACATCCTACATAGAGGGGCTCAATGAATGTGGAGGTGAACGTGTGCAGGTGGGGGAGTGGATCCGAGGAGACGCTGTAGAAGGACAGAGTGGCAGCTGGCCAGTCCAGAAACACTCCTGTTCTCCCTCTCCTCCTCTCAATGTTTTTATACACCACAGCTACCCTCACTTATAGCGGAGAGTTACAATATACAGTATATGTTACATATTGATGGGGCACTAAATTACAATATGGATGTCTACCATTTTACATAGTTGCAGTCTCACAGTTTGCCACCAGGTGACCTCCTGGCTATTCTCTTTACAAACTTGCCTTTGCAGTTTCCCTGTTCACCACTAGAGGCGCTCATCAGCACTCTGGAGTTTAGACAGGGCCGTAACTGTATTTCCCTGTTCATCACTAGAGGCACTCTTCAGCACTCTCTATGGAGTTTAGACAGGGCTGTAACTGTATCCTGTGGTGGAATGTAGTCAGCTGTGGCGATGACTGCCATGAACTCCCGAGGAAGGTAGAATGGATGACACATGATGCTCCAGATGAGGCGAGCAAGAGTGTGACAGGATGGTGATATTTCTGGGATCACACCACTTGCTATTCACCATGACGCAGACACCTCCACCCCAAGAGTGTGATGGTGATATTTCTGGGATCACACCACTTGCTATTCACCATGACGCAGACACCTCCACCCCAAGAGTGTGATGGTGATATTTCTGGGATCACACCACGTGCTATTTACCATGACGCAGACATCTCCACCCCAAGAGTGTGATGGTGATATTTCTGGGATCACACCACTTGCTATTCACCATGACGCAGACACCTCCACCTCTGGATTTACCTGCCTTTAGTGTTCTGTCCACCCGTAGAATGGAGTTTTTGAATGGAGTTAAAGCTTAGTTCGGAACATGGCATCCATGTTTCAGACAGGCAGATGATGTTGCATTCTTGACGTATCTGCAGATATGTTTTGTTGATATCTTATTCTGGCCCTTAAACCCATCTTATTCTCCAGAGACTGAATGTTGGCCAGCAGTATACTTGGCAGAGGAGGACTGTGTGCTTTTTTACTGAGTCTATAACACTTGAACAATATTATCCATTTACATTCATACAATATAACAATATTATCCATTTACATTCATATCTTGCCATATGCTGACAAATACTTTGCCTAATTGCTTGATAGACTGATGAGATACCAGTGCAATCATGGTTGAAAATACTCCCGAAACACAGAGACAACTAAACAAAGTATGTATATATATATATATCAAAAAAGTGGATGTTGCTTTATTCCAGACAATAAGCCAACAGTCGTGGAAGGGCATTTCTGAGGTTAAATCTCACTATAATTACTAAAATGTGCAATACATCCCATTACAACCCACTGATTCGATCCATATTCTTACCGTCCACTAGGCTATTTTGGCGTGAACGAAACATGACGTCACTAGAGATCCAATCAGATGCCGAGAGGATTCATGTCAGATTACATTGACTCAGACAAACACTTGTTGGAAATAATCCCCCACACATATACACACACGCACACCCCCTGATATAAACACACATATACACACACGCACACCCCCTGATATAAACACACATATACACACACGCACACCCCCTGATATAAACACACATTTTGTCCCCTCCATACAGGTGTTTGTTTGTTTACAAGAGAGTACATTTATTCAGACAAATACTGTATGTGTGTGTTGGAAATAAACTCCCACCTGACACAAACCACTATCTCCATTTCCTTTCTTAACAGCTTACATGGTACAGTATTTCAATGACATCATTCAATGCCATCCTCTCTCTCACACACACCCACTCTCTAACGCGCACACACACACGCACACACACACACACACACACACACACACAGAAAGACACCAATACACACACATATATTTCACATCCATAGAGGTGTTTTTTTACAGTAAACCTCTAGGACCAACAGCATTTTGAAAAGAAAGAAGCAATGCACTGTCATTTCCATTCCATTCCAGTTTGTGTGTGTGTGTGTGTGTGAGTGTGTGTGTGTGTGTGTGTGTGTGTGTGTGTGTGTGTGTGTGTGTGTGTGTGTGTGTGTGTGTGTGTGTATGTGTGTGAAAGTAACAATGCACTGTCATTTCCATTCCATTACAGTATGTGTGTGTGTGTATGTGTGTGTGTGTGTGTATGTGTGTGTGTGTGAAAGTAGCAATCCACTGTCATTTCCATTCCAGTTTGTGTGTGTATGTGCACCTTTCATAGATATCTACACAAATCGGTCCATTAGGTCACATACATCAGAGCAATAGCAAATCCTAACAGTGTGTGTGCTCACATCATGAGCTGCTGGACAGGGTTAGATTCCATCCAGCTCAGGGTCATGGATCAACACTCTACTGTGTGTGTGTGTGTGTGTGTGTGCTCCCTGACTACAGACCCTATCCTGCTCAGGGCTGTGTCTGTGTGCATATGCTCACTTCATTGTGTGACCTGCAGTGTGTTGAACTATGTGCTGTTCAGCCCTGCACTCGCCTCCACTTGAACCCGCAAACAGCAGCACCACGGATCGGGAGTCCAGCTGAACTAAGAGCCCAGGATGCTAACTCTCTCACTCACTCAACTCTTAAGGCGTCGGGAGGGACGTGTACCAACATACATGCGGCACAGCTATGGAACAGATGGCTACTGTTCCACTGGGGTTCTGCACCACAGACCCCATCCAGTTCAGGCTGTTGGATCTACACACTGATGCTCAGTATTGCCACCTGCAGGATAACGGAAGGAAGATGATCATCAATCAGTGTCCATGACAACCGTTTCCTACTGAGTCAGACCGCATGAGAGACAGAGGGCTCTATAGACCTCTGAAGTTTGCCTACAAAAAAGAACCAAAACAGACATCTTTGCCCATATAAGGAGATCCGGTTGTTAATTGAAGCTAACTACCTATGGCAAGTTGCATTGCAAGTTAGCTCTGGGGTAGCAAAAATCTAAGTGTGCCGCCCTCACGTACCGGAGATTACAGTATCCACTCGAAGGCAGAGGACAAAAGTTTGTCTAGGAAAACGTCTGCATTTCAGACTTTTTTCATCCCCGCGAGAGTTTAACAGGTGCGATAATTCAAAATTCCCATGTTATTTTCCCAAAGGAAAAATCACCAGATACCGGATGTAAAAGATGGCAGCTTTTTTGTAGGCGAACTTCAGAGGTCTATTGTGACATCAGTAACAGCAGCCATAAGAAACACATTCACACACTTGACACACTGCAGCAGAAACAGGAAGGGTGGAGCTAAAAAGTCAGACACCTAATCAGTCTAATCAGAAGCACTTAAAGAGTGGCGTCAGACTCGACCAATAGGGATGGCTGCACATTCCCTTCATGGTGTTTGTGACCTGACTTGTGTTAAACAGTCCTTCACTGGGCTTGAACCTGTGACCTTGAGCATGGGAGCCTGAGACACACTCGGATCATTAGGATTAGGACTTTCACTGGCATTACAGCCTATTGGGTTTGTAAATAACCCTGAAACATTTGTTACTTCAGAAAAAAAGAAACAGACAGAAAAACAAATATCAAAGAAAGACGTTGATGACAAGAGGAAAAAGGGTGAGAAGTGTGGGCTGAGACAGAAGAACACAACTGCACAAAGACATATGAGAAGATGAGAAAGAACTTCAACACATTTCTGTCAGGCCATTTTAAACAACCAGGCTACCATTTCAAAGAGAGATATGGCATTTTAAACAACCAGGCTACCATTTCAAAGAGAGATATGGCATTTTAAACAACCAGGCTACCATTTCAAAGAGAGATATGGCATTTTAAACAACCAGGCTACCATTTCAAAGAGAGATATGGCATTTTAAACAACCAGGCTACCATTTCAAAAAGAGATATGGCAAGAAAAGTAAAATACAAAGAAAGAAGGAAGGAAAAATTAAGGAAAGAAAAAGAGGAGGTTGGACAGACAACAAAAGGCAAAAAAAGGTGAGTGTGTGTGAGAGAGAGAGAAAGAGAGAGAGAGAGAGAGAGACAGAGAATGAAGGATGGATGGATGAGTAAAAGCAGAGGGACCTAGAAGAAACAGACAGAAGAGAGAGAGGACCGAAAAATAAAAGACAGGCATGTTGGGTCTCATGTTGTAAAGACCTGAGTGACATGTTTGAGATATTTACTCACTGTAATTCCTCCAGTTTACAGTGTGGGTCCTTCACTAAAGCAATGAGCTGCTCTACATCTGATTCACTCAGGTCATTGACCGACAGGTCCAGGTATTTGAGACTTGAGGAGTGTGAGCTCAGAGCAGATACCAGATGTGAGCAGCTCTTATCTGTCAGATTGCAGCCCATTAGCCTGAAACAGAATGCTCTGAATGTTAATCACCCTCTTGTTCTACCACCCTCTCTTTCTCACATTCCACCCCCCCTCCCCCCGCCCCCCGCCCCCAGACACTTACACACACACACACACACACACACACACTCCTTCCCTTGCAAAAATAAATACATACTGTACATATATCCTCACAAAAACACTCTCCCATACATTCTACCATACATTCTAAATAAGCTCTTAAACACGCTGGCTTCAATTCTGCCTTCAACACCATCCAGGCCTGTCAGATAATCAGATGATCAGGACACTCACACAATCAGTCAGACCACCATCAGTTTGAGTGGGTCTGTGTCCTGTTAGAGTGGGTCTGTAACAACCTCCACTACCACCACTGGAGCCCCAAAGGGAGGTGTCCTGAAGCTCTTCCTTTTCACACCAACCACTGTGAACATCCTTCACTAGTCACTACACACGTGACACAACACACACACGGAGACACACACATCCACTACATGAAATGATGCTTACTGTAGTTCCTCCAGTTGGCAGTTTTGATGACACAGAGCAGAAGATAAAAGTTCCACTCCTGAGTCCAGCAGCTCATTGCCACTCAGGTGCAGCTGTCTGAGACTTGAGGAGTGTGAGGTCAGAGCAGAGGTCAGATAAGAACAGCTCTTCTCTGTCAGATGACACTTAAACAGCCTGAAACAGAATGATCAGAATATTAATAACATATTTTCTCTCTGTCTCTGCATTCCTGTGTTTCAATACACAAACAACGCCATGCAGTCCTTCCAACCTTCCTTAACCCCCCCCCCCCCCTCCACACACACACACACACACACACTTATCTTTCCCCCGACACACACTCCCTCACACACCTCTTACACACAAGTACAATCTCTCTTCAACCAATGCTGTTATCTCAAACATGGAATTGCTTCTTTAGGACTTCAACTTGCACATTCTGCAAAAAAACGAAAATAACTAACTTAAAAAACAAAACTTCAACGTAGTTTTTTGCGACTTGCGTCTCTGTGACTTGCGCCTGGAAGTCACATGCCTGGTCACATATCTTTCCCCACACACACTCCCTCACACACCTCTTACACACATGTACTATCTCTCTTCAACACACTCAAACACATTCTCACTCACTCTCTCTCTCTTTCTCTCTCACACACACACACACACATTTACCACCTTCCCTACACACTCTCTCTCCCACACACTCACACACACATTCACACTTTCTCA
>NW_027468564.1:6842504-6860004 GCF_046254945.1 Alosa pseudoharengus | reverse complement strand
GGTACAGTCCAGACTCCTCTCTGAAGATCTGAGTACACACACCTGAATACACTGATGCCTCTGTGACATCAATGCCACACTCTCTCAGGTCTTCCACATAGAAGATCAGATTGCCTTTCTCCAGCTGATGGAAAGCCAGTTTCCCCAGTTTGAAAATCACCTCTTCATCACTCTCTTTTCTCTCTGTGTACTTGTACTTTTTCATGTTTGTCTGGATGATCAGGAAGCGTGTGTACATCTGAGTCAGAGTCCTTGGCATTTCTAAACTCTCTGATTCCTCTGATGTTCTCACTACAACAGTGGCTGAAATCCAGCAGAAGACTGGAATGTGGCACATGATGTAGAGGCTCCTGGATGACTTCAGGTGTGTGATGGTTTTGCTGGCCAGGTTCTCATCACTGATTCTCTTCCTGAAATACTCCTCTTTCTGTGGGTCATTAAATCCCTTTATTTCTGTCACTTGGTCCACACACTTACGAGGGATCCGATTGGCTGCTGCTGGTCGGGTAGTGATCCAGAGGAGAGCAGAGGGAAGCAGATTCCCCCTGATGAGGTCTGTCAGCAGCACATCCACTGAGGCTGGCTTTGTCACATCACAACACTCTGGGTGTGAGTTGAAATCTAGAGGAAGTCGACACTCATCCAGACCACCAAAGATGAACATTGATCTGTTCTTTGAACAAGTGAAGACTCTGTGATCTTTGATTTCTGGAAAAAAGTGCTGAATAAGACCCACTAGACTGAATTTTTTCTCCGTCATGAGGTTCAGCTCCCGGAAAGGAAGAGGAAATATGAAGTGGATGTCCTGATTAGCTGTTCCTTCAACCCAGTCCAGAATGAACTTCTGCACAGAGACTGTTTTTCCAATGCCAGCAAGTCCCTTTGTCAGCACTGTTCTGATGGGTTTGTCTTGTCCAGATAAGGGTTTAAAGATGACACTGCATTTGATTGGTGAGCCTTGTGCTGATTCTCTCCAGGATGCTCTCTCTAACTGTCTGACCTCATGTTCATCATTGACCTCTCCTCCTCCTTCTGTGATGCAGGGCTCTGTGTAGGTAAGTCTGAGAGATGTGGGGTGTCCCTGATTTATGGTTCCCTCAAATGGGAACTTCTTCTGCAGGTGGGATTTGTGGATCGATCTGCTGATATCTGCTGATATTTGGTTAACAACAAACAATGTTAGCCAATTCACTAACTCAATGCTATCATATACTGTATAACTTTTTTATTTTTTTAAAACAGCAAAATCAGAAAGGATGGAGGCAGCAAAGGTAGAGAAGTCATTTCAGATGGGCAAGAACAAGGTAAATTTATATGCTTGTCAAGCACCAGCATTACAGGAGCTGGATTATCATATTAAATGAAGCACAATACTTACTGATGTTAAAGCACACTCGCTTTTTAAAGTCATAGCCAACGGTAAACTAACACTAAAATAAAGGTAAATGTTACAAAGATGGGTATTGTTAGGTGTGAAAACACTAGGCTATGAACCTTAAATTGCGAATATTAATAACATAACCCTTTGAATGGTACGTTCACTGGAATGGTTCCCCTCTGGGGTTTTTTTTTCACAAATCGCAACCTGTATAAATCATTTGACAACTTGGGACTTTTGGGAATCAAAACATGACAACCTTCTTCATATAAAATATGTATTTGCTGCAAAACTGATATCTAACCAAGTGTTATTGATCTTATAATAAGAGACACAAATCAAGTTGGTATTGTTTTTAGCATAAAGACCTTACCTAACGCTTTCTCATGAAATCATTTGGTTTTAAAGTGCAGTCATTGATTGTGCACACTATGAAACCTGATGTACTCAAATTTACCTTAAATTACCCCTGAAAACATGCCAAAAACACTTATTTATATTAAGGGGCCACTCATTAGTCAAACAGGCCCTAGGTGTGAGTGTGAAACCCCTCAATCTTACATTTAAGGTGTCAAGTCAGGGGTTCCCTTTATTTGTTGGGATTAAGGGGCTAATTAAGGACAATTTAAGTATATCTTAATTTAAATGGTCAATTCAGGGATTCCTTGACTAAGGGGGGAAATTAAGGGGAAATCAAAAAAGCAAAGGGTAAATTCAGTAGGCTTTTCTCCTTAATTGACCTTAATCTATGCATATTTCTACTTAAAAACTACTTAATTATAGAAGGACTTGAAGGTCAAAAGTAAGGCATTTATAAGGGGTGAAATTAAGGGGTTTTGTAGTGGCAGGAAGTCACATTTGTTTGTGTTTATGGTTATATTTAAATTTATATCAGCAGACGTTTTTGTCCAAAACAATGCACATGATATTTTACCCAAGGAACAAACAAAACACACCAGAAGTAGCTCACCCCTGCCTTCAGTATTCTTAGAGAAGTAGCTCACCCCTGCCTTCAGTATTCTTAGAGAAGTAGCTCACCCCTGCCTTTTGTTTCCAGTTTTTGGAGCCTGGGCTGCCTACAGAGACCAGGTTTTGTTTACAGTGTACTCACAGAATGGGCAGCTAATGATCGTGAGGAGATGATAAGGGTGCCAGGTTGGTAGTGTATTTTGCCGCTAGTGCATGGACACTGTGGCTAGAGCAAGTCAGACACACAAAGTGGGCAGAATCAGGACTAGGTTAATTAATAAATGATTTGGTTAAAGCTGACCAACAACAATGTTGAGCAATACCTTTAAATGGAATGGGCAGAATCAAGACTAGGTAAATTAATAAAAGATTTGGTTAAAGCTGACCAACAACAATGTTGAGCAATACCTTTAAATGGAATGGGCAGAATCAGGACTAGGTTAATTCATAAATTAATTGATTAATGCCGACCAATAGCAATGTTGAGCAATACATTTAAATGGAATGTGTCACATGATGTTACAGTACAATAGCATTTACAATGTGATTCAAATACTTTTTTAAAGAATGATATGAAGCATTTTTTCTGTTCTTCCAAGCAATTCAATTCACGAAAACAAGGTTGTAGCTTTTCAGACCCGTTTTAAATACCGTAGGCTATCGCATCCTACCAGGCTGTTATTTAATTAAAATCTATACGATTTTGAGCAAACCATATGTGATATTACATATTCACTTATGAGTCACACTGAATCACGTTTAATCTCCAATGGATGGGATAGGCTATAGCCTACTCTGTGATGATGCCAAAAAAATCACCTTAGGAGTTAATATCTGATGAAGTATGATAGGCTTACTATCGTAAAATGCATACATATGTGGGGTAAGACGAGGCTAGGTGTTGGGTAAGTTGGGCCAAAACAAAGATTTCAGGTAACACATGAAATAATTTAATTTCTACAAACAGTAACAAACACCAACATTTAACTGAGAATTTGCCAAATAGATTCAACTGAAAATTTGCCAGGACAGGTTTAGGCATACAACATTTGTCACCTGTTTACCTTTAAATTTGCCAAATAGATTCAACTGAAAGTTTGCCAGGACAGGTTTAGGCATACATTTGTCACCTGTTTACCTTTGAATTTTCCCATTTAATTAACTTAAATAAATCTTAATAATTTGCTGCCTAGTGTCTTTAGCTCTTAGTAACACTAAAGAAAAGTAACATTTATGATTTTGCTAAAGTGAAAGCTAAAAGTAAAATGTATGATTTTGTTTTGCCCTCACATCATATTTGTCAGGATCTGGACTGGATTGAGTGACTGTGCCACCCTAGTGGCCATTTTGTGTATTGTCCTGTGTTTGCTCTTGCTTGTTCCCCATGTGCTCTGTTTACGTGTCTGCTGTCATGTGACTGTCTTCACCCCTTTTCCCTAATATGGTCTGCACTTCCTGTATTTTTTACCACATTTGCCATGTGCTGTACCTTTCCACGGATTTTAAAGAATGATTCCCTCTTCTTTAAAATGCTGTCACATCATGAAATTTGTTTACAGTTTCCTAGAAACAAGGAGTAACTCATTTTACCCCTATGCTCAACTTACCCCGTTCACCCCTACTGCGCAGTAAAAGAAAGACACACACACACAAACACACACACATACACACACACACACACACACACACACACATACACACACATAGACAAACACACATGGCATTATATAACATGAAGAACAGAGTCATTATCTTACTTTCCAGTAGAAGAGTCTCCACTTTTAAAGGTCATTGTTCGAGCCATGGACCAATCAATCTTCTTGGGCACACATGTGATTGTAGGGGAGGGTGATCTACTGTTAGAACTTGTGCCCCTCGTCCTAGAAAAGAAGAGAACTTTCATCAGGAGAACATTTTGTTCTGATTTCTGCTAATCACATGTACTATACACACACACACAAGCACACACAGAGCACACACACACACACACACACACACACACACACAAACACACTACATTATATAACATGAAGACCAGAGTCATGATCTTACTGTTCAGTAGAAAAGTCTCCTCCTGTAAAGTCGACTGGTCGACCCATGGACTCATCACTCTTCATGGACACACGGGTGGTTGTAGGGGAGGGTGGCCTCCTGTTAGTGCTAGTGTCCCCCATCCTATAGAAGAAGAGGAGAACTTCCATCAGGAGAACATTCCTGTTTCCTCTCATGTCTGCTTATGACACATGCACACACGCAAACACACACACATATTTTAATGCTTTTATTGGGGTCTTAACATGGGACGAATTTACAGATCCAAACACTTATAGAAGCATGTTACAGAGCTTAGGTTCTAGTCTAGGCCAACAAAAGGATAGAGATTGTGAGAACCTCCAAAACGGCGAATGAACAAAAGATGGCTCAAATATAAAGTGTTTAATTTACAAAAAAAAAATGATTATATAATAATTAAGAATAAAAATAAAAGAAAATGTTCACTCAGAAATCAGAAGTACAATCCAAAACAAAGGTAACAGAGTGGAAACATCATGTGAAAATGAAGGTAACAGAGTACAGAACATCATGTGAAAACAAGGCCTAGTGACAAAGCCTTGTGTCAAGGACATACCTCACACTCCAGCAATTCCGCCAATGATGGCGAGTGTGTCCCCCTTTAGGCAACACCACCATTTTAAACCATTTTTAGCTCAAGAGGAAGGCAACAGCACCATTTTATGATATCCCTCCATGTAGACTGATCATTGGAGATTTTGCGTGAGTATTGGACATGTAACTTGTTTTGTGGCTTTTAAAGCGTCATAAGACACACACAACATTATATAACATGAAGACCAGAGTCATAACCTTACTGTTCAGTGGAAGAGTCTCCTCCTCGAAAGGCGATTGATCGACCCATGGACTTGTCACTCTTCATGGACACAGAGGTGGTTGTATAGGAGAGTGACCTCCTGTTAGAGTTTTGGGCCCCCATCCTAGAGAAGAAGAGGAGAACTTCCATCAGGAGAAGATTCATCTCTCTACTCATGTCTGATAATCACTCTGATGGCTCTTTTCCATTACAGACCGGGGCTGGCCCAAGGCTTTTCCCCAGTCTTAAAGCGTAACTCTGACAGAACAGTATAATTGTTTTTAACTGGTGCCCTTTAATGTTGTATGTCTGTATTAGCTTAAGTTAAGTGTAATGTCTTGATTGTGTTTGTATAGTGTATGTACAGAGATTTGTGGTGTAGTATGTAACCTTTGTCCTGTCTTTTATGTATATATATATTTTTGTAACTTTTTCCCGCCAGTCTTGGCCAGGACTCCCTGGGAGAAGAGTTACTGTAACTCAATGGGACTTTTCCTGGTTAAATAAAAATAAATAAAAATAAAGTAACTCTCGCCAAAATGCATCCAAAGGTGTTTTTGTGAATGTACCCAAGTGTACCTGGTCATGGCCTGGTCAGCTCAAGAGCCTTTCCACCATTTTTTAGCAAAAAAACATGACAAAACATGTCATTCCCCCTCAGCTTCCTCTCCCTCATGACGACTCAATAACACATGCGCAAGATCATTTACATGAATACTCCATAACACATACTTGAGATTATCAACAAGAATACTCCATAGCACATACTTGAGATTATCAACATGACCATCACAGTGGCATGAGTCTGGTTCAGGTTTGCAGAAATTGCAGACAAAATACACTCACAACATATCTACACAACACAATCCAACAGACAAAACACTATATGTCAATCAACAACATAAACTACTATATGAGTTTTATCAGAGAACTGTATATTTCAAATGAAATGAAGGCACCTGACAAATGACACTAAACCTATTCCTACAATAACAAAGCTTTACTAAACAGGATAGTTCTTAGTAGAACTGATAAAACCACACCAGCATGTTTTGGCCACACACAGACATCATCAGGGCCTCTAAGCAATGTCTCTACCAAAGAGCACCTTCTTACTGCTTTGGGCTTCACTTGTCTAAAAGAACGCTGAAGCTCTCCTATGTTACTTATGTGCACCTAAAAGAAGCCTCTTGTAGAGCTTTTCCCCCAAGAGCCTTTTGGCTGGCTTTTACAATACAATTCAGATTATTAACAAACTGATTACAGCACCGTTCACACCATTAAGATAGACAATCACAATACAATTCAGATTATTAACAGACTGATTACAGCCCCGTTCACACTATTCACAACATTAAGACAGAAAAAGCAGATGACACAGAGAAACAGAAATGGCCCACAATATGAAAAAACCTCTCAATGATTAAGCTCTATGATTAAGCTCTATGATTAAGCTCTATGATTTAAGCTGAAACTCACATTATTGCAAGTACACCACCTTCTATGTAAAACATAAATAGACAGAAACTCACACTGCTTTAGGAGTGTTTTCATTCATTTGTTTTTCTGTTTGTCCATTTCCGTGAACCTCAAATGCTCTCTGTGGGCTACTGGTTAGACAGCTTCAGTCCCAGGCTATTAAATCCATATTCAGATAGCCAAGAAAACCAGCTGATCTTGTTCTGTTGTTGATTTCATGTGCGGTTAATGTTGCATAACAGATACACACGGACAGAGACAGAAATGGCAGGTGGTGCAGAGTCTTCAGCTTCAGTCCTGGTTCTCCAGAATGTCTACATTCTCAGATTAGACCTGCAGTAGAACTAGAACTGGAACACTGCAGTAGAACTAGAATAGCTGTGCGTGTAGTAGTGACTGTAGTTCATAAAGATATCAGATTAGACCTGCAGTAGAACTAGAACTACAACACTGCAGTAGAACTAGAATAGCTGTGTGTGTAGTAGAGGCTGTAGTTCATAAAGATATCAGATTACACCTGCAGTAGAACTAGAACACTGCAGTAGAACTAGAATAGCTGTGTGTGTGTGTGGCTGTAATTCATAAAGATATCAGATTACACCTGCAGTAGAACTAGAATAGCTGTGTGTGTGTGGCTGTAGTTTATAAAGATATCAGATTACACCTGCAGTAGAACTAGAATAGCTGTGTGTGTAGTAGAGGCTGTAGTTCATAAAGATATCAGATTAGACCTGCAGTAGAACTAGAACACTGCAGTAGAACTAGAATAGCTGTGTGTGTAGTAGAGGCTGTAGTTTATAAAGATATCAGATTACACCTGCAGTAGAACTAGAACTGGAACACTGCAGTAGAACTAGAATAGAACTAGAACACTGCAGTAGAACTAGAATAGCTGTGTGGGTGTGGCTGTAATTCAGGTGCATCGATGTGAGCGATCAGGGCCTCAAGTTCAAGTTTAAGTCAAACTAGTTCTCTTCTTGGGACCTGTTTCAGACTTGCATCTTTATCAAGCCACAAGTAGACCTACACTGCAAAAACTGTATAAAGAGAAATACCTAGCCCTTACAATATTTTTTACTAAATTTAAGAGGAGTTTGACTTATTTTATCTGACGTCTCATCCTGATATTATGCACATATGTATGCCAGTGTGTTAAGTAAATTTGTCCTAAAATCAAGCAAATATGGTTGCCAGTGCGTTGAACAAATTAGTCGTCTTAAATGCATTGAAAATGATCTTTTGAGAGTATGCTTGATGAGTCTCATACTAAAAACGATACCAAATACATTTTTTGATTTTAATATAAGATTAATAACACTTTGTTAGATTTAATTTTTTGCTGCGTATGAAGTTCACCTACAAAAAAGCTACTGTCTTTGCCCAGATTTTTCCTATTGTAAAATAACATGGGGATTTTCCATCTGTTAAACTCACGTGGGGACGAAGAAATCAGAAATGCAGACATTTTGCTCTACACACTCTTGTCCTCTGCCTTCAAACGGATACTGTGATCTTAACTTGCGCTAACTCATTTTTGTAGGCAGAGGTCTATGACCAGTGTCGGAGCTGTCCATGTGACAGAAAAGGTCCTCTTGGCAGGGATTGCAAGACCATGTTGACCGGCTCTCTACCAAACTCTCTCTCTCACACACACACACACACACACACACACACACACACACACACACATTTTATATACTTTATTCGATTCCACTTTACAAGTCAAGTTACATTAGGAATCAAATCTGAATAATCCAGTAGATTGCACAAACACACACACACACACACACACACAAATACACACACACAAACTGGTGTAGCTGCTGCTAGTCTCCTCTCAGGACATGTTCTACTGTTGACCACTAGATGGCACCATAACACTGTACTGTGGGCTCAGACGCAGTAGTTTAAACAAGTGAGATGGGACCAGTTGCTGATGTCATCACATGTGGCCTAACATCCAATCAAATGTAGAGATGATATGCTATGGTGAGAACATAGGAAGAGGAAGCCAGTAAGTAAGTATGTTACTGTAGCATGCAAACTCACACACATGCCAGCACACAAACACAAATATAGATACACAAAATATGTCCACACATATTACAAAAACACAACAATTTACAAGAAAATTCATTTGAATGTGTTAATTTAATTAAATCATATGCTCACTTACTCACACACTGATACTACTAAAGAAAGAAATCAACTCAAAACTCAGTTTTTTCTGAATGCTTAAACACATTTTTTGTAACTATGGCTTTTTTTGCAAAACTCTACACACAAATGGCAAAACCACTCACTGAGTTTGCAAAACTAAAAGCACAAACACTGCTTTGCACTCAGTTTGCAATTTTGTAACACACACTTTGCACAACTGTAGGCACAATGGCTATTATTTACACTATTTTGCCAACTCTCTGGCACACTTTCTCATGTGAAAACTGTTTTAGATAATTAGTTCACTTTGCAATCAGCCTAAGCACTATAAATAAGCCACAGGTAATGTACAATGGGTACAATGGAGTGAGCAGGAAGAGTGAGAAGAGAAAGAAATAGCCCTTTTACAGACAAAAAAACAGTCTACATGTGGGGATATTGTCATGTCAGGCCTGGATACGTCATTCCAGAATATATTTTTCCCGGTGCCTTGGACTAGGACATTGCATGTGAAGTAGACAGAATTTTGAGAGAGACGACCCGATGTAGAATGATTTCTTTTGTCTCAGTGTAATGCTATTTTGTGTTTTGACTTGGAAAAACACACTTGTGTTTGTTTTGATGTGTGTAAATAAACACCAATACTTGAAATTTGGATCCCTGTATGTTTACAGAACTATGACAAAAGTATGACCTCAAACTGACATAGTCTACCTTGTGCACAGAGAAAGCAAAAGCCAGATGTGTTTTCTATTCATACCATCAGTGTGTTGTTGGCACATTGTGTGCTTACTATTGTGATGGCTTGTGTTTACTGTTAGATACGAAAACACAATTTTTACGAAGGTGTGAAGAGTTAAGCAAGGTGTGTTAGCTTTTGCAAGAGAACTACAATGTTTTGCTGATTGAGTGAGAGGTTTTGCCATTTGTGTGTAGAGTTTTGCAAAAAAAGCCATAGTTACAAAAAATGTGCTTAAGCAATCAGAAAAAACTGTAATAGTATCAGTGTGTGAGTGAGCTTCAAATTACGCCATCTTCAGGATAAAGGAGAGAAGAGGATTATCATTCAGTGTCCATGACAACCATCTCCCAGTGAGCCAGACTACATGAGAGACAGAGGGCTCTATTCTGACAGCATCCGTAAGAAACACATTTGACACACTGCAGCAGAAACAGGAAGTTAAACACAACTGGTCCAATCACAAGCACTTAAAAAGTGGCGTCTGACTCGACCAATAGGAATGGCTGCACAATCCCTTCATGGTGTGTGTGACCTGACTTGTGTAAAACAGTCCCTCACTGGGCTTGAACCTGTGACCTTGGACATGGGAGCCTAATCAATAGGATTAGGACTTTCACAGACACGACTGCCTATTGGGTGTCTGTTTACACTGAAACATTTGCCATTTCAGAAACAAGAAACAAAATAACAAACAGAAAGATAAACAAATATAAAAGGAAGAAACAGAATTATAAACAAAAAGATTTTTACATTTAAAAATTTTTTAAAGAAAGACACGAGAGTCTAGAGGAAAAGGGGGGAGAGGTGTGTGCTGAAGCAGAAGTAAACAACCAAACACACACATATAGTATGAGGAGTAAAATATGAGGACACAACCAAACACACACATATGAGTAAAAGATGAGGACACAACCAAAGACACACACATGAGGAGTAATAGATGAAGAAGAACTTTAACACATTTCTGTCAAGCCATTTTAAACAACTAGGCAATCATTTTTAGAGAGTGATATAACAAGAAAGTAGAATAGAAAGGAAGAGAGAAAGAAGGAAAAATAAAATATACAAAAATAAAAATAGATATATAAAATAGATATATAAAATAAGATATGATAGTCAGAAAAAGACACCTCAAACTGTATCTGATGTGAAGAAACACTTCTAAAGAGGCTTTAGAAACTCAAACTACTTTGCTGGAAAGGCCTATTCCAGACCCTGAACACGACAACCAACACAATTGGCTTGCACAGAAAACAGAGGAAATTAATACATTTGAGAATGACGTGAAGCAATGGTTGGATGCTGCTGCTGCAAAACAGCACAATGGGAATCTGGATGTGGTGGTGAAGATGCAGATGAATATGAGGAGGATAATGGAGAAGATGCCTTGATAGCCTATCTTCATGCTCATTTGAAATCACAAACATCATTATTTGAACACAGCTCCTGTCTTGTCATGAATGCTTCATGCTCATTTGAAATCACAAACATCAAGTTATTTGTCTTCCGACTTTCCTTAAACTGTCTCTTTCCAACAGGACTCACAGCACTCCAACCTGAAACAGAAAAGCTTCACCTCATTGCACACACAAACCCTCACCTTATTACACACAAACACACACACACACACACACACACACACACACACACACACACACACACACACACAGTAAGATTGTGAGATTCCTTCATGTCATTTGTGTTGTCACTGTAACAGAGGTTGTCTCTCCCCTCCCTTGATCACTCTGCGTTGTGTTAATTGTGGGAATGATGGACGTCACAACCGACCTTTGCTTTTGATATTTATTTATTTATAGCTCTCTCTTCACATTTGCAGTCAATTCACACTGAATGTCTGTAAGCCAACTAGCTTAACACTATGGGACTACACCTGCAGCGACACTTGCAACTGTAGCATGTGGAACTCGTGTAACATGCATTGTGCACCGAGCTAATATAAAAACGGTGATTAAAACAATGTAACTCGTGTAACGTGTATTGTGCACTGAGCTAATATAAAAACGGTGATTAAAACAACGTAACTATGGTAACGTGCATTGTGCACTGAGCTAATATAAAAACGGTGATTAAAACAACGTAACTCGTGTATAAGGTGTGCAACACCAGACATCAGTTCTATGTGAAAAAAGCATGATACAATTAACCATGAAAGCATAAACAAAAGATACGATGCATTGTATGCAAGACACATACATGTACCTCTGCATCAGGACAGTTGCAAAAGAGGCAGAGCAGAGGGCTACATGAAAACTTAAGGGGTCTCCAGCGTGGGAGCCAACTTCCAACCCAAGTCACCCCCCCCCAACACACACACACACACACACACCCCACCCTACTACCTGCTGTACCAGAGGCGTGGGAAAACTGCAAAATTGCACAGAACATGCAGAAAAAGATGGGAAAATTCAGGGAAGCATAATTACATCACCACTAAACAACTTCATAGCTTTGTTTTGCAGGGATTGTAATATACATTTCAGTCAAGACTACTTAGTTAATTAGTCTAGACAGTTAAATACTATTTGTAATGCATAATGTTTCATTTGGTGGTATGGCTCTGTTCTGGGAGCCCCCTGCCCTTCCACATGTAAACATGAAAAGCCTAAGACAGAGAGAGCAGCAGATAAACCCCCCATGGAGTACAGAACAGAGCAGCCATCAATGCAGCAACTAGACATTGATAAGGCAGATGAGGAGGAGATGGGGTACAGAACAGAGCAGCCATCAATGCAGCAACTAGACATTGATAAGGCAGATGAGGAGGAGATGAGGAGGAGATGGAGTACAGAACAGAGCAGGCATCAATGCAGCAACTAGACATTGATAAGGCAGATGAGGAGGAGATGGAGTACAGAACAGAGCAGGCATCAATGCAGCAACTAGACATTGATAAGGCAGATGAGGAGGAGATGGGGTACAGAACAGAGCAGGCATCAATGCAGCAACTAGACATTGATAAGGCAGATGAGGAGGAGATGGAGTACAGAACAGAGCAGGCATCAATGCAGCAACTAGACATTGATAAGGCAGATGAGGAGGAGGTGGGGTACAGAACAGAGCAGGCATCAATGCAGCAACTAGACATTGATAAGGCAGATGAGGAGGAGATGGAGTACAGAACAGAGCAGACATCAATGCAGCAATTAGACATTGATAAGGCAGATGTGTGAGGAGGAGGTGGGGTACAGAACAGAGCAGGCATCAATGCAGCAACTAGACATTGATAAGGCAGATGTGTGAGGAGGAGATGGGCTGGAGGTGGGGGACAGAACAGAGCAGGCATCCTCAACACTAAACAACCTCAAAGCTTTCACAGTTCTGCAGAGATTGTAATGAACATTGGTGGTAGAATTGTAGTGTTCTTACACAAGGAATGGCAATAGTCATACGGAACAGTTGTTGGGTGTATCTTACCCTGGTTGCTGCATGAGGTAGCACTGTTCTCCATCAGAACTGTGTTTGATCTCCTTCTGTGAACTGTCTGTGTGTTTGCAGCTCTGGGCCCAGAGGAAGGCGGTAAAAGGGACTTGGTAAGTAGCGTTAAGAGAACCCAGGCCATCTGTACTGAAAAAGCTCAAACAATATCAGTTATTAGATTTGATTAGATTAGATTAAACTTTATTGTAATTTAGCTGAGTACAGGCACAGAGCCAATGAAATGCAGTTGACATCCAACCAGAAGTGCAAAGAAGCATTAAGTACCAAGTGCAGGTAGAGTATAGCTGTGTAGACAATAGAGATTAATAATGTACAGTGTATAGTTGGATAAATACAGGTTTCCAGATGACATGTCTACAGAGATAAATAGAGTATATATGTTGAGTATAAATAGACATTCTATATAACTTATATATATATATAACATAATCTTGCACCATTTTATCTTTCAAGCCTCCTGACCCCTTACCAACCTACCTGCACCTTACGCTCCACTGATGCCCACCCCAACCAACCCGCACCTTACGCTCCACTGATGCCCACCCCAACCTACCCGCACCTTACGCTCCACTGATGCCCACCTCCTATCCACCCCCACTGCACATCTCCGTTCCATGGGTGACAGGGCCTTTAGCGTGGCTGGCCCCAAACTCTGGAACTCCCTTCCACTCCCACAAACTCTGTGGTTAATTAATCTGAATTAATTGCATGCATCCATTTTTGCTATGAACATAATTATCTTAAAATCAATTTTGGCAGATGAGTGAATCAATGAAGAGCCAAACCAACATTATAGGCTTTAAAGTTCAACGTCTCTCTTTTATTATAATTTCCCCTTTGGCTCAGGCATCAGCGTAGTTCCTGGTGTCAGATTTTTAGTATGATGCAAATGACTGAAGTTACTACTCACTGTCAATGGCATGTGCAGAGTAAGCTACCCTACCACCAAGGTAATGTGTGGTATACCCCCATGATTTATCCTTTTTTGGACATTCAAACATGTTGCAGATTTTTGTTCACATAATTATTAGGTTGTTACCTTTTCTATCCAGTAGGTGGCAGTCCAGGATAAGAGAACGCAGGGCTCTGAGAAAACGAGACAAAAAAAGCAGCATAGCCTACAAGTGCGAATCGAAATGCAATGTGTGAAGTTATTGGAATGGAAATAAATGTAACCACCTTCAACATACATTTGAAGACATTTTGTTTCAAGTGTGCAACAAATGTAGTCAATTTAGTAAGGGAGTTTGTCGGTTAGTTAGTTAGTCAGTCGTAGGGTAGGCCTATATAGGCTAAGCAAACAATACACTACGTTAGCAAAGTAACTTTAACAAGGCTGGCAGCTAGCATTATCATCATCAAGAGGTGTGCTAACTTGTGGGCCTACCTCCAGATTGCTTTGCATTGAGGTGATACCAGGGGCGTTACTAGACCTTATTCACTGGGGCACGTGCCTTAGTAAAAGTCTCCAATGCCCCAGTAAAATTCTAGCGCGGCTCTAGCTGGAAACGGCATTCATGAGCGAATCTCCGTGCCTGTTTTAATCATGGCTCGAGCCTGTCACTTACCAGCCAATAAAAAAAAAACAAGGAATAAAGAAAGGGGTCATAAAATAGCCAATCAGAAATAGCACCTCTGTAGCTGGCTAAGATTGAACGCAACAACCAATGAAAATCGTTCACATGATTCTTCCGAGTGTTTCGATGTAGCCTACTGCACACACATACACTGTGGAATCCGCTGGAGCTCGGTACATCACTCTGAGCATAGAGTAAGTCGTCCCCTGTTTAATGTTACAACAAATTCACAACTTGTTTGACAGAAAAAATGTTGATCGCTGTTAGAGAGTGTTACCCACATAATCTGTTTTTCTTAGCGTCATTGTAGCAACAGTTTACCAGCTTGTGCTCTCTCCCTCACACACACATTCACACCATGCGTAGGCTGCATGCACACATGCGGACAATTGATAAGGATTTATACGTATACTGTAGAGAGAGTCCTGTAAAAGTAGCCTAGGCTATAGCCTACTGTTTGTGAAGCTGTCCTACTGTAAAACTAAACATAGCCTTCTGATAAACTATTCAGAAGTTTCATTCTTCATTTTCATTATATGTGCCCTCTTATTTACTTATTTACTTACTTTTTTGTTTACTTGAATGTTATGTTTGTCTGTGGACTTAAAATTGGTAAAATATGTCTTGTCTCCACCGTGGGATAGTGAGAAACGTAATTTCGATCTCTTTGTATGTCTGGAACATGTGAAGAAATTGACAATAAAGCTGACTTTGACTTTGACTTTGAGATGGACATCAGAAAATCCTTCCTGAACAGAGGCAGAGGGACAGGAACAGTGAGGAGGATGAGGGAGGGATAATTTTGCCCACATTAACGGTAACATTAACATTTATGCTGTTAATAGCCAGTGCTGTGATTTGATCAAGGGTTTAAAGGCAAACTTAAATAAGTTTGCTGCATTTGCAAATGTAGCCTATAAGAATATACACAGAATCAGAGTAGCCATCTGTGTAGATTATTATAGGCTACATTTGCAAATTATCACCAAAAGTCAGTATGAAGGCTTTAGTAGGCTATTTAAGCTTCAAAGAACTGCAGTATTGCCAGGATGTCTATAGGACCCTTGCCTGAGAGGGAAGTATATATCAATTTTGACTAAAATAAGCTTCCCTTGTGTTAGTAGGAAAGCCTATTAAATTCATGCAGTGAGTATAGGCCTACTTATGCCTATGTGTTTGGATGTTGCTGGATAGTGGCTGCTACAACAATTGAGGGAGAGAGTGCTGGAGGAGGAGGAGGAGAAGGTCGAAGAGAGGGAGAAGAGAGGGGAGAAAGAGCACAGGCTGGGCAGTCCAGTACCAAGCAGGAGAAGGAGGAGGAGAGAGACAGGCAAGAAACGGATGAGGACATGATGGGGGCTAGACGTAAAACTATTTTTAATAAAACTTTTTTTAATGTTGGGGGCCTGTGCCCCAGCAAAGCTCTAGGTCTAGAATCGCCCCTGGGTGATACCAGAGCCAGGCTACCTATTAAAGATGCTCTGGTGATATTTCAGACTTGACGAACTCCCATGGTAGGCAACGGGAATTCCTTACCGCAGAAATAGTAGATGGATCCTTCTGTAAACAGGATTTGTCTGGGCGTTCTTATAAAACAGGCTAAACGTTTCATTCAAAGCAGCTTTCTCGTCTGCGTCCTTCAGTCACTATAGCGACACTGCACTGTGTCAAATGTCACCACGAAATGTGATTAAGCAGCTTTATTTTCTTTAATGCCTTAATATTTCTGTAATTAATTAATCAAAGTTAATGTGTTATTTTGACAGCCCTAGTTATTATACTACTGCAATACACTAATCTGGTACAGTGTTGCACTGAATAGAGAGATGATCTTGGTGGTCAATGCATGCCATGTCCAACTACAGAAAAAGGAAGTTTGAAGAAAAGAAAAAAAAAACACAAAATAAAAATCACATATATTCTGTTTTGTTATGGCATAGAAAACCATGAAACAAATCAACTGACAACAGGTTCATCACGTCTCCTTGCAGAATCTTTATTCAGACATTTAAAAAAGTCAGAAACACATTTTATTTACATATTTTAAGTCAGAAAAACAAGCATGTTTTTTCTATGTCAACACATACAGTACTGTATAGAACCACTGACACCTCAGATCAGCAAATATTTTTTCAAAGAAATTCAGCAAATAACTAAACTTTAGGGAGAACAGAATACATCATGTTGTTGTTGTTGAAACATTCTCATAATCCACACATTCATTTTTAGGAGAAGAGCATAATATAAAGAAAGCAATATCAGCATTTGTTTAGTTTCATCAGAACAGTAATTATATAATTGAATATACATATCAATATCTAAACAGCATCTCAGCATTACACATGTGTATGAACAGGAGTGTGTGTGACTGGTGTTCCTGCAGTTCTTTATACAGTCTATGGGCCAAAGCTGGAACTATTGCCATAGCAACAAGCCCTGCTCCACTGCCAGGGCCACAGATCAAGCATCACAATGGATGTTGCTACGGTTACGTGGTTACTGCGGAATGTTGGAGTGTCTTGACTTGATGAATTTAAGTCTGAATTTTGGCAGTTTGTTAAATAGAAAACAGTGTTAAACAAACCACACACACACACACGTGCACACACACACACGCATGTGTGTGATATGCCAGATCTGATGCAAAGCAAAAATACCCTCTTTACTAAAGTTGTTTGTAAAAGAGCTTCTTGTGCCTACAAGCCTGTATTACATTACAGTGTCATACAAACCACACACACACACACACACAAATCTGAAAATCAGCCCAAAGGAGAATGAGAGACAGAGAGAAAGAGGAAGCGAAGGGACTGAGGGTAGATAGTAGAGAGAGAGAGAGAGAAAGAGAGAGAGGGAGAGTGGGGGGG
>NW_027468564.1:6745004-6840004 GCF_046254945.1 Alosa pseudoharengus | reverse complement strand
AAAAAGCCCCAGCACTGTCTATCCTGTACTTAGATAGAGTTAGTGAGCAACCTGAGTACTATCTCTGAATAACAAATGCACTTTCCAACAGTGAAACTCCATTATTTAATGCATGATCAGGGACCACCAGCAACACAAGCAAGTCTTTCTGTTAATCTTGCAGCATAGAATCTGAAAGGCGTTCAGATTCGGTAAACAGTTATGAATGTTTATGGTCAATATGCTTTCTCGGAACAGTTACAAACAAACAGAAAACAGTTTCCTTAACATTTGGTATGCCTGCGAATTTGAATTCACCTCTAAATATTTGCACTATTGCATGCTGCATCAAAGAAATAAATATACTTCAGTGTAAAGCAGCTAATATAATACACATTTGAAAATAGGCCGGTACGCTAGGTATGAAGAAATAACTATGGTCTCCAAAATAGAGACAATCAGCACGGTTCCATGCAGCAAATAAACGGTTTCAAATCAGTTTATTGGGAATAAACCGAATATGTGTGTGTCTTGTAAACACCTTATTCTGATTGAAATAAACCGAAAAAGGCTATATTCAGTTTATTGATAAACCACAGCATATGCCTGTTTTAAACGGAATATTGGGTCATGAAAACACTTTGAACGGAATATGCTCCCAGAAGGAAGAGTGTTGTAGGCCTGCGCATGCTCAATTCCCACAGAATTAGGATAAAATGAACCAATTGTCTCTCAGGCACTTCCCTAATCATGGCAAAACAACGCACACACTTTTGGAAAGACGAGGAGACAAACTCGTGTGTTGTATGTCTTGCAATCATGCACGTCATGGAGTTCATCGATGGGAGAAAATGTCGTAATAGCGACGTTTTTAAAACGTTTTGTTAAAAACTTGATGAGGATGGCTATCGATGTACGCTTGAACAAGTGAAATATAGGTGGAAGACCCTGAAGACTTTGTATTATGCAGCCAAAAGAGGGAATTCCACCAGTGGAGATTTACGTCAGGACGTTGGGAGCCTATTAGGCTGCGTCACTGACTTACTTGGAATAATGTCGATTGCTATGTAAACAGCAATATGCTCAAAATGTGACATTCTACTTGCTTGTAAACAGGTTAAAAGGAATATTGACATAAACGGAATTTGGGCAATAGACTGATTCAAAACGGTTTATTCCTGGCATGAAAACGTGCTGAATGTTTAAATGTGCAACAATGGGGGTTCTTTCTGAACATACTTCAGTATCTCCAGTTTACAGACAGGATCCTCCAGTCTAGCAGATAACAGCTTCAGTCCAGATTCTCCAGGATAATTGTAGCTGAGATCAAGCAGTTTTAAATGGGAGGGGTTTGAAGACAGAGCTGAAGCAAGAAAACCACAACCCTTCTCTGAGATGAGACAATCAGAGAGCCTGAGAGAGAGAGAGAGAGAGAGAGAGAGAGAGAGAGAGAGACTCTAGTAAATTGAATATGATGACTGTGATGCAAAGTGTGGAGGAGATATCTATTGAATTAGTACACATTTGTTTTTACAGTTGTCAAAATTTAACTGAAAAAACTTCCTATCAGCACTATATCTATTCAGCACCTAAATGGCATTGTTGGCCAGTGGACTTTAAGAATAGGCATTATTATTAATAGTTCTAAAAATGATAGAAAATATCAATAGACTACAGAACTGCTCCAGTGCTCTAAATAAATGTTCAGGCACCATGTAAAACACACTGTACTTGGCCTCTGGCCTCGTGCCTGATTGCAAATAACAGCCATGGTGATATATGCTACCGATGCCACTCTCACTCGTGCCATATTACTTTATTGTAACATAATGTGTCACGGACTAGACCAATCCAGAAACAGATTTTTAAACTCTAAGCATAAGCAATAAGGTTCAGCATGTTCAATGCTAGTTTTTGGTGCTGACCAATTGATGTTATATTGTCATGTTTTTTCTCCCTAATCAGGAAATCTAAGATGATAATAAAATGTATACCCACCTTAATGTGTGTATTTTGCAGTTAAAACTGGACAGTCCTTTTGAGAGAAGCTGAACTCCATAATCCCCCAGATCATTGTCACTCAAGTCCAGCTGTAGTAGGGAGTTTGGTGATTGTAGAACTGAAGCAACAATCTCACAGGATTTATCTGTGAGTTTACAGTCAGCAAATCTGCAACAACATTTGACAGAATTATGACAGAACTCAACATATCACTATGCAAGGTTACTTTGAATAAAATAGACTAAATGTAGTGAAATGCTCAGAAAATGGTACCAGTGTAAACAGTTGATGCTGCATTTAGATTTGCTGATTATTGATTGATTCATGATTCATTTGTTGCCTGTAGTGAGGACTAGAGTCCTTCTGCAGTAACAGGACACATACTGTAGCCTAATTGTAAACAACACTAGAATTACATTAGAAGCACATTTACTCCTGGGTTTCCCGCTTTTCGTTGATTATGGTATCTGCCAATCAAATGTACTGTTGTTCTAGTGTATGGAGACACTACAGTAGGAAATGTATTTTGTTATTCAAAAGTTTTTTGAATAAAGTTTTTTGCTTAAGTCTGTAAATCAAATGTTCTGTTCTGTGTGGATGTGTGGAAAATCCAGACCCTGGTAATCTAGAAAGATTAAGGGTCACGAACAATGTAATGGCCCAACTCCAGGGGCGGCAACAAGCATGCATTTAAAAATCTCACTGCACGCAATTGGATAACACTAGGCCATGTTTACTCTGAATGATTTCGGACTTTGACGCAATCGGATAACACTACGACCAATGTGTACTGTCCTCCAACTTTGCAGCACTGTCTTCATCAGTTGAGCTGGTTCCCCGGAATGCAAGGGGAACAGCGCAGCGCAGTGCAATTGAGCCCATCAGGTCAGGTCACTCATCCATCCCATCCATGCACGCACGCACAGACACGCACACACACACACACTTTGCTGTGACAAAAGTTCATCAATGTATCAGTTCAGTCCATGGAGACCGACAGACTTTACGATAACGTTAGTGATGGCCGTTCAAACGAGTGTCTTTCAAGAAAAATACTCCTTGTTAACTAGTCTACGTGTTAGGTTTAGTCTACGTTGACTGTTCCACTAGGTCGCTAAAAGAATGTGTAAAACAAACCGTAGGCTACAGTACCTTTCAGGCGACACACAAACACAACACACCTCTTAGCAGGACCAGCAGCGGAGACTGGTCACTGGTGGGCAGGGAACACGCGAGGCGACCGTTGCCCTGAGAATCGCTGTTGAGTTGGGAAGGTTGGCTGCGCGTGCGATGAGCTTCCAGGCTAACGGTTTCCACTCGAGGCTTTTCCAACCTCCACCAAGTTGTAACGTTAACGTTAACTTAATCTCACTATGGCAGACACTCCCTCTTCTCTACTTTCCCGATCGACAGTAAACAGCTCCCAAGACGTTTGTACCGGAATGTGTTAATACTCTCTTGCTGATCTAGTTAGCACTAGCACTTACCGCTTTAGTCACCAAATGACTAGCTGCTAACGTTAACGTCTTCCTTCAAACTGCCACATCCAGCTACTACGGCTAACCTCCGCAATGTCTTCTCAACAGACTCATACTGAAAATAATACGTGACTATCGACCTCAGTGACTGTACGACCTAACTTTACTACAGTAGACTGAACTGTTATGACAGCTTGTAGCCTTTTTAGTAACTTTTTCATCCCACTGTCAAAACCGTGTAGCTTCATGTCTTCTCTGTTTCCAACTGTCCCGGTTGCTAGGCAGCGACTGCGAGTGCGACGTCACCCAAACCCCACGGGTTTCCGTTTACCAACAAAACTAGATGCGTGCGCAGCCATGGGGCAGAAGACGCTTGGTGGCCGTCCACAACGTTATAAACTTAATAGTCGGCTGCTGTAGGCTACAATCAGATTTTTTTGTATACCCCTGTTGTCTCAATGATAATAACATCTAATTTCAGACTATATTTCAGAGTTTGCCGTTCATTTGCATTATTAATATAACATCGTATTTTGTCATTTTTGGCGAAGACATGCATTCCGTTAGGGATATTGAACATATTGAACAATCTAACCATCGTGATTTCGAATTGGTGCAGTTTTCAGCACAAAAACTCATTTTATTCTTTTCATGGAGAGCACTGTTGCGCACGCATGTTTTTGTAGAAATCCATACATAAATAATATTTATCCCAGGGGTTCCCAAACTTTTCAACCCGCGACCCCTAAAATAACCAGACTGGCGACCCCCACTATCCCTGGATGTGACTCAAATAAAATAAAATGTGCGCACCTGCCATACGCACACGGGCTTAACGACAACACAAAATAACAGAGCAGCCTGTTATGATTTTACATATAGAACTTTACTATATGATAAAAGCAGAATACCTTAGTCAAAAAATAATATCCATGAGTGCACATTATTGCTGTCATGTGCAAACTTAACTTTGAAACATTACTTTAATTTCCATTTTAAAGCAACACCAAAGCACTTTTCCTGTCGCACGCACGCTTGTTTATCCAGCACTGGCTTTGGAAATAACGATGTCTACAGACAAGGTAGAGTAGCCTACGTTGCATGATTTTATGAAAGTATAATGTATTGCGACATCAGAAGCAAGTCAAATTTGTAGTTTCTTATGTCTCATTCCATCGAACTACAGATCCGCTACCCGATCTGGCAAACTTGCATAGTGCGGTTATAGCCGATAGAGGGTCGCGAAGAGAATGCAGAAGTGCCGTTCACCCTGTTACGAGTCGATGATTTTGGAAACAATATTTTAATGTACAAAAAATCTTTGGTGTTGCTTTAACAGAATAATATCTCAGTCAGGGTAATATCCACAAACTGTTGTAAACACATTGTTGCTGCGCAAATTTACATTTTGGCATGCTACGTTTCAGCGTTAATCTCATCTAATGAGATGGATGCGCGCTATGCGCGGAACACAGCAAGTCCATTCTTGGTTTAATTGTGGAGACGGCCACACGGAGATCATCCTTCACATTTAGACGCGATCTGTATTTGTTTTTAATATATGTCAGTGCAAAGAACGGCGTCAGTACGTCCATCGCGGCCTTGGATAGCTGTGGATATTCCCTCTCGACTGAAATCCAGAACTCAGCAAGCGTGTTGGAATTAAAATCTGTCTTTAAAGTGCGGTCACAAGACAGCTCAACCAGTGCGTCCTCCATGCCGGCTGACAGATGACTTGCGGTGGTTACAGTGAATGGTGATCTTATCCAGTCATAACCAGTCATAATTTTTCAGAATTTTATTTTTTCCAAATGTATTTGATTTATGGAAATCATTTCGCGACCCACCCCTGTCCCGCGACCCCCACTTTGGGAACCCCTGATTTATCCCATTACATAAAACATAAATCAACTAAGTTACATAACACATGCACAGGCTATGATATGCTAAAAGTCTGCTAAGAAGCAGAGGGCATAGCCTCAGAGACTGATCTGCAGCACTTGTCAGCATAGCCTATAAAACTATGGCAGGCTGCACTGCATCCTGGGTTCAAATGCCTAAATAGCCTATTCTAAACTAACATGATGCACATTCCATTTCTGTGAATGAACATAATTTTTCTTTTCATGCACATCATGTGCATCGAGAAGTTCTCTGTTCATTGTTGCAGTGAGATTCCATTGTATAGAGCCCGCCGAAAAAAATCATCACACCTTGAAAGGGCTTCAATGAATTTATATTAACAGGGACACCATGTCACCATGCTGATTATATTGCTAATTATAACAACAGTGTGCAGGGACTGATATTGTACGCCTATCTTGCCAGTGGCAGGGGGGTTGCTGTCATCACCCCACATTTCATGAAGTGTTGTGAAGTTAGGGATTAGGGATTTCAATTAGTACCCACCAGGGCCGGAGTGGGGCCACTTTTCAGCCCGGGAGTTTCACGCCCAAGACCGGCCCACTTTTTTAGTGGTGGTGGAAATTAGATAAATAAAGCAACATTTCAGCTCTTATCCTGTAGTTTTTTATTAGTAGACTACCAATATTCCACTATTCCACAAGGGTAGGTTGATAAGGTTGATAACAAAAACAGGAAGGAAGAAATAAAGCATTTGAAATGTATCCCACAATTCCACTAAGAGGCATATTGAACTATTGTTTACATGTTTTTTTTTTTTGCATGGGTCAGCTATCATGTTGTTGTTTGGTGATTTGCTCCTTTACTACACCCACTTCTGAGCAAACAAGGCATATAGGTTAATCATGTAGCTACTGCTGTCATATACAGTTCTTTCTCATATAAAATAACTTTAATTCATATAGTTAACACTATTATCCTTCCTACTTGTCCCTGTAGTCATAGCTAATTTCGGGCTGATCATTTTCAGCGGGGGACTGGCTGATCTGCTGCTCAGAGGCTACTTTTGTTTTTAGGCCTAGACTACTGCATACAGATCCAGCTTGAGTTTTGTAATCAATATTTGCATACTATTTGCAAAGTCTATGAATGGATGATACAAAAAGGCTAATATTTTAATTAATTTAATATGTTGCTTGTGAATAGGTTGCCAATGCTACAACGTCCATAGCCCATTATCCCAATAATTACGCTGCTATAATCATGGCTATCTCTCTTTACCAGTTGCCACTTATGTTTGTCTTCTTCAAAAAAAATCTGGAAGCTTGGCACATTTGGCAGCATTTTCCTCCAATACTTTTCATATTTTTTACTTGGCCCTTTTCAGTCCCTCAAGGCCTCTTTCTACCATCCATCCTCCCTGACGTTTATCACTACGGTAGGGCCGGCCCGGCTGACATCTAAACTTTTTAGAAAAGACGGGCTATATGGACCCAACCAAAACTCTTGGGAGGGGAGAACAACCAATGCAGAGGCTGCGGTGTTAGGCATAGAATGCGAACGTGTGTAGTGTGACGCCCCAGCTGGTCAGTGCTGGGTCTTGTCGCGCTTCCTGCTCTTTGTCTGTGTTGGCTCTGCTGCTGTTCTTTGTGTGGCCTACAGGGGGAGCTCTGCAGAATGGCGTGGGCTAATTGCGCCAGCGATTAGGGCAGGATATAAGTGGGTCCAGGGAGCCTGCTTCGATCTCTCTCGCTCTCTCGCTCTCTCTCCGCTTCCGCTGACTGCCGTTCCAGAGTTGCGGGGTGCTGTCGTTGCGGCCGGGCGGGCTGTGCCCTGTTCGTTTCTTTTGGTTTCGCACTTCACCTCACTATACTGACATACACTACAGTCTTGCTTTACTCTTCATTCACTGACTTTTGTACATAGTTCATTTTTTTAATAAATATCTTCTTAATTTTGAGCAGCGTGTGGTCTCCCCTTTTATGTTATGTTTGCCTTGAGCCGGGCAGGCACAACAGTAGCAAACTTTAAGAGAAGATAGATTAACGTGGCAAATGTCAATATTTTTCCTTCGACCGTCCCAAAAGTGAAGCGGCCCACCGGAAATTCTCCCGATTACCCACTCCGGGCCTGGTACCCACTGTAAAATATCAAATTAGTCCTTTCAGTATACTAAGTCCTTCCTTAGTATTTTCAGTGTAATTTTACTACTAAGGTCTTTGATCATTGTAAGGGCCCTCTATTATGCTAGGCTATATCGTTTTCAAGACAATAGGCTACCCATATCTGGGAAAATATGATGATCATGCATGCATTTATATTATGTCAGCCTTTATGTCAAGTGAAAATACTTTGTGTCTCATGATTGTTGCATTCATGTCACCTGAAGCATGCTGGTAGAAATATCTATTCAAAAGCACAGTTGATCTGTGCATGCCATGATCAACTTTTGATTCTTTGATATGGAAGGCAGGTTCTTTATTTTGGGCTGCTATTAGGCTACATTAGAATTTCAGCCCAAAGTTGGATACCATGTAGAAAGTTGCTGCAATTTCAAAACTCGGGAACGAGAACGGCTACTGTACAATATAATGCTTTATATTGTCGTGTTCGATAAGGTCTACTGTTTATCCTGATAGCCTATATGATTTACCATGCATTGAGTTTGTGAGATATACCACCGACAGTAATGGGTGGAGATGGACGAAGCGCTGTGTGCTGTGAATCTAAATATGATGAAATGTCATGTATGCCCAACGTTAATTTTCGTGTGAACCATTTTTCACAGCACCTAGCCGCTAATATCATTGGAATGCTACGGTTCCGCTCTTTAGTTTGACATCTTGATTTATGTGAGATAAGTACTCCGTGAGCTATTCAGCAGAGAATAATGGATGTGAATTTGGACGCATATATTATTACTATATATTTTTAGGGGGCTTTTGATCATCTTAGGGTGGCTTCAGCCCCCCCAAAATAGGTCTAACCAGAGCCATACAGATAGAGAGTTGCGACATCTCCACTGACGCTAATGTTCCATTTTTTTTTCAACAATGGCGGCTAATGGAAGGCTCAAATAGTTCCCAGAAGTTAACAATTAATAATAGCAGCAGTGCAGTTACAGCAGCATTGACTGTTTGTAGCCAACATTTCAGACTCAGATTTACATTATTGGCTCATCCAAATAATAACAGTGATAACAGTAATAGTAGTAAAGTAATAGTATTAATAACCTAATTATAATAACTATTTATGTATCGACTATGACAGCTTTTCTGCTGCTCAGTTTTTATCAGTTCCTTATCAAATAAATGAAGAGGCTGAAGCCCAATAAATTTGCCACACATAATAACCTAATACAAGATAAACCTTGCCTATCCCATTTCAATTCAATTAGGCAGCACTAGGCTACACCACGAACAAGCTGTCATTACGTTTTTGGGTTTGTAGCCTACAACTTTTATGACGTGACGTGTCTTGGGCATTTAGCTCATCTTCATGTAGTCAACATAGTTGTAACGTTATGCGCAATGCTCATCTAGGCTATGGAAGTGGTTTAATTTTAAAAAGGGCAGCAAAAGTGGGATAAAGTGCAACTGCTAACCCCAAAACAGCTCCTCCATAACTGTGGATTTAATCGTTTGATACGTGGGTAACTTTCTACGGAGCCCCCCTGGGGACAGGGTGGGCAATATTTTTAGACCGCACTTTTTGCGTTCCCACGCAATACTTTTGCGTTCCCTCGCAATAGTTTTTGCGTTCCCACGCAATACTTTTGCGTTCCCTCGCAATAGTTTTTGCGTTCCCACGCAATACTTTTGCGTTCCCTTGCAATAGTTTTGGTGTTAAGAAAACCTTTTTCTTCCTCTGGTTTGTTGGGGGCTTTGTACGCAGATCCCATTCACGTAAGAGGCGCGCTATCATAGGCTTGGCTAGGCTACTGGTCCAGGCTGGCCCCGGATAAAGCGCACGGCATCTTCTAGGCTATTTGAGTTTCTTAAAGCTGAGCTGTGCTACATTTAAATTGTTCAATACATGATTTCATAGCAGGCCAAATATAAAATAAATTTTATATATAGCCTAGATATCTGTTTTTATTAGATGATCAGATGATTTAAAGTTATTTGTAATATGTCATGTTTCATGTTTTTGCAATGTTTCATACAGTGATGCAGGTCTACTGCAGTGAATAGGCTAAATACAACTTTGATCATTTTTATAGCCTACTACTGTATAGTTAACTTTGGCCTTGGTGCCCTGACATGTGGCCTTTGTGCCCCCCACCAAATATGCCCAACTGAAGGCCAAGTGGCCTTGTCCCCAGAATGGTGAAATTCCAAGCCTGTGAGGCATATAGCCCTAGGCTTCACGTGGATTGGGAGACAGACTGCCCAAAGCCACAGTGCGTGGTCTGCAGTGAGATGCTATCTAACCATTCTAATGTGGTTCTCCACACTGTTTGTTTTTTTAGCATGAGAGCTCATAGACCAGTTGCACATTTTGATTTTGTTATCATGTAGGGCGGCTAATTAAACACGATGCCTGGAATGCGTCAATAGAATGTGTTACTTTTTTATGTGTTGGATGGTGGGGGTACGCGAGCCGAGTCAGGATGTAGAAGGTGGTCCGCGGGGGAAAAAGTTTGGGAACCGCTAGTGCATCATATCTCCGCCGAAACAGACCGTTTTTCTTTAAAATACGCTTCAGAGTCTTCAAGCACATAACCACATTGTGTCTCACCGCCAAAGCCTCCAGCATATTTTTGTATGTGAGCCCCATGTTAAAGTAAAACTTAATCAAGTTGAGGTTATCCATGATGTGCGAACCAACGGACCTGTGTGTCTCCTACGCCTGACTGGGAATACAGAGCCCTGCAATAGCCCACTCCAAACTATTGCGAGGGAACGCAAAAGTATTGCGAGGGAACGCAAAAACTATTGTGAGGGAACGCAAAAGTATTGCGTGGGAACGCAAAAGTATTGCGAGGGAACGCAAAAAGTATTGCGTGGGAACGCAAAAGTGCGGTCTAAAAATATTGCCCACCCTGTCCCCAGGGGGGCTCCGTAACTTTCAGTGGACTAAACACATAAAAGGTAAGATTTTATCACAAAGCTAACTGGTTTGTTAAATATGGCAAAGCGTATTTAAAGCCAACTTTGTACTTGCAGCAGTGAAGCTGAGTTTGTTGTTAACATTGTTGGTAACGTAAACGTTTCTTCAGTTAGGAGTAGGGCTGTTTTTTTTTTAATTATTATTTTGCATTCATTTTCATTGGCAAAAGCTAGCCTAATATGCATGAGAACCTAGATTTGAGGGAGCTGCAGCTGTTAGCATCAGCACGGTCATAGTAACACAGCAGGGCACACTAGCCCAGTGATGAAGGATCGTGTAAAATCCCCATCCCCAGAAAGTTTCAAACCAAGCTTGCGCTCATATGATGCATGATCACTGATCAAATTGCTATTTTCTGACACGATGCACAACCATTCCCAGGTGCTCACCTGTCTGAATAAGCTCTTTAGCCTAGCATCTTAATGCTGTTCACAGCACGGTGAATGACAAACGATGACTAAATGCTGTTCATGTTTATGAGTTCATAGCCTGGTTATTTATCGAAGGACTTACATGTCACGTTTTATATTTTATAATGATCACTCGCATTACCATGGGGTTAGTGTGTAGGTAATGCCATGGTTAACTTAACATGCCCACCATTACACTGGAGTTAAAAAACTTTTTTTTTATTCTCCCGCGACGATAGGCTCATTAGCTCAGCTCAGTATCCAACAAGGCTACCAGAGAAAAGGCTGGGGAGAAAACTCAAAACAAGTTAATGTTAGACTAGCTGTGTTATAGTTTCTAGTTGCAAAATCAAAATTTCACTGGAGCTCCATGCCCTTTTGTAGGCTACAGTCTCAAAAAAACTGTTTACAGCTTTTCGAGTTACGTACAAGGTCATTTTTTTTTTATAACGATAACGTTAATTTAGATACACTTGGGTGGGTGCAAAGCGTTCTCTAAAGAATCTCCCGTCTTGGTTTTGTACAGCAATGAGGCCTAATATTAAGTGACACATACGTAAAAGGGAGAAAAAAAGGTCACTTTCCGATATTTAGCAGGCTACGATATAAGGTCTGGAATTTAATTTAATATTGTTGTAATAGTAGGATAACAAGACAGTTTACACAATAAATACACTGTGTTATAAATACTGTATATCAATGCATTTATTGACTGTCAATTACCCAAAATCGTGTCTCTGTCGATCATTGAACAGTAGCCTATTTAATGCATTCTAATCTATTGTCAATCACTTCCGGGAACTTTTTGAAGTTTACATGAACCACGTGACCTTAACGAATTTTGAACACCCATTGTCGCAACTCTCTTTCTATAAGGCTCTGGGTCTAACGACGTCCTTGTGTGAAATGATGGTTAGGTGGTGGGGAAAGCTGTCTGTGGTGGAGTTCTCACTCTTGAAAACCTGGGAAAGTCTGATGTAACATAAATTCTTTGTGACTTTGGCATATAGGCCTAATGAGACATATCTCATATACAATATCATACAATACAATATCATACATTGTGTCAGCCTTTTCTGCTTGTCATTCTACTTATGACATCGCTGACATCGGAACCCTATAAAAAGCCATTATTTAATTGGTCAGGAACTCTATTGCATACGAAATTTCACATCAAACGAGACAGTTTCAAATTATTATTTTTTTTATTATTGCATTTTTTTTTTTTTTTCATTTTAATTTCGTCCTCAGTGAGGTACAGACTAATTAGAATAACTGTGTTTATTAACCTGCTTATTTTTGTGTGAATTTCATCCGAAAAATTGGATTTGGTGTGGACAGGCCTTAAGACACATAAAACACCAACCAAACCATAATGTGCCACACTAGTCCTAATAGATAGATAGATACTTTATTGATCCCCAGGGGAAATTCAAGATAATAATAATCCTTTACAAAGACATATCTAACACCAACCTTAATGTCTGCAGTTTGAAGTTAGGGCTAGACAGTCCCTTAGAGAGAAGCTGAACTCCAGAATCCCCCAGGTCATTGTGACTTAGGTCCAGCTCTGTCAGGGAGTTTGGTGACTGTAGAACAGCAGCCACAATTCCACAGGACTTCTCTGAGAGTTTGCATTCAGCAAGTCTGCATAACAACACAAATAAAGACAAAATATTGCAGAGATGTATAAATGTAAGGGATACAATGTGCCCCGATAAATCAACACAATCAAGTGATCACATACATTCACAGTAAACATATGTATAACACATACACACACAGTAGACATATGTATGCATGCATGCACATGCACGCACACAGGCACACCCACAAGGACATGCACGCGCACACACACACACAAACATGTACATGCACACAATTCAAGAATTTCTCAGAATTATGAACAGGCAAGATGGGGGTGGGGTTGTATAAAATGTATTTTACATGTGAAATCTATGAACTAATCATGTTTTTGGTACTTGTTGTCTAGCAGATACCAGAATTGAGTGTGCATAATGCAATTCAGTGAAACGGTTAGAATCATATAATAATAATAATAATAATAATAATAATAATAAGTTTATTTTATATAGCACCTTTCTCAAACCCAAGGTCGCTTTACATAGTAGGAAGGCAGGGAAACACAATAACAAACAAACAAACAATACAACAGAGACAAAGGCAGGGAAACACAATAACAAACAAACAAAACAATACAACAAAGACAAGTTATCTGTATGGAACTATGTGTTGGGTGTGGAGGAGAAGTGATCATTAAACAGAAAGGTCTTGAGATGTGCTCTGAAGAAAGGAAGAGAAGGACAGGCACGAAGGGGTATATATATGCCTTTCACCTTTTGTTTTTAGCCAGCAGCCAGACCAGCAGATACCCTGACTTTGCTGAATTACTGAAGCTAAGCAGGCTTAGTACTTGGATAAGAAACCTCCTTGCAAGAGTAGGTTCCTGCTGGAAGTGGTGTTGGTGGCTGGCCAGTAGGTGGCACTCTTCCCTGTGGCCAAAAGCCACCAAACAAATATCAATCCCAATGTCCTATTGCAGTGACAGGGACACTGTACTGCAGGAGACGTTTTCCTTTGCATGAATGTTAAATTGAGGTCCTGACTCACCATGGTTGTTAAAGATCGCATGGCACTTATCGCAAAGAGTAGGTGGCTCCCTGATTTGCTTTATTTATCTACACATACATAAAGACACACACACACACATACACACAGACACACACACACACACACACAAACATAAAAACACACATACACAAAGACACATAAACACACACACACACACACACACACACGCACACACACGCACACACACATACAGTACATGGACACACACGACACACACTACACGCACACAAACACATAAACACACACACACACACACACACACACGCACACACACAAAACACATATACACAAAAACAACCACACACTCTGCACACACTCAATTACAAACACACAAAAAAGGAACAAAGTAGGAAATGAACACAATTTGACAAGCGTGACTTATTTTTGTGGAAAAAATGTGCTGGACTGGGTGGCGGTCATATTTTGAGCGGTACATCTAGTTATTACATTGTGTGATCAATATGCCAGAATAAATACACTGGTACACATAGCATACACTGGTATTTGTACCAGACGGGGTATTAATAGAACAACACATTGCTGTGTGCACCGGGGTACGAATAGCATTGATATTTGTACCAGACGGGGTACTAATAGGACACGTTGCTGTGTGCACCGGGGTATGAATATAATTCACTTCTAATTGCACCAGGGTACGAATAGCATACTAGGGTACGAATAGCATACACTGCTAATTGTACCAGGGGTGCAAATAGCCTTACCCTTATAATATTTACTTTCCTCACAAACCGTTCACCACAGCAATTAGCAGCTAACATCGTTTAAAAGCTGAAAAAAAGCTCTTTCATGTGATGTGATACTTCTGATGTCTGTGTGATGAGCATACCTGTCAACACTCCTGTTTTTCCCGGGTTTCTCCCGTATTTCAAGGTCATCTCCCAGCACCCTCCCGTTTTGTTATTTCTCCCGGAAAACTCCCGTAATGGCCATCAAACTTCATTTTAAAATCATTGATGCATTCAGGTTGCCAGATTGTGTATGAAATACACCCTACACATACACGATCACTTAGTTTCAATTTCAACCGTTTTGTCATAGGCTAAAACCTGGCAACCCAAAACCCAAATAAGGAAGCGGATGGCAACTGCGCAGCCTGAGTCTCGTCGTAAGCAAGCGGGCTAGATGAATGGCCTACTCCAGAACTAGCTGTTGTGAAATTGTTGGGAATTTAATTGATTAACACATCACATAAACTGTTATTGAGTGTTGTTGATAGACTGAACTTGTTCCCTCGGAACCAAATCTGACAGCAAGCAGCTTTGGAGTTTTGGAAGTAGGCTGCAGGCAGGCAGCTGGTGGATACATAACTGGCATGCGTAAGGTAAAAGCAATGACCGAAATGCAGTGTTGAAACACGTGTATGAAACGTATTAAATATGCAAACACAGATCCGGTATAAACACTGACCCCCGTTATCTCCAGTGGTGACTGTTTAACTTACACAGATGCGCACACACAAGAATGAGCGCTCACACCACTACCCCCTAATGCTATATCTTTATTTGATAACAATAAATTAAGAAATGTTTCCTATTCTGGGAAATGTTTTCTTTTTCTTTCGGCCGCGGTTCAATGATACCGTTTAATTGTGCCGGAAATTATCCGCGGACCAGCCTCGTCGAGGAGGCCCTAACCCTGCAGATCATAGACAGAGAACGCATAGACCTACTGTAGCCTATGCTTTGGGTAAAGAACTCTTGGAGCGGCCGCACCCCCCGCAACTCAACTTCCAATGTCACTGATTCCGACAGATACGCCCGACACTTCTGCTTTTTATCTGGTGGTGGTGGAGTTGACCGGACATCTGAGGCTTCAGACGTTACCAATTTATCATCATCCATCACATCTGGCCTCTGAAAAAACTTTTAAGGCTAGTCTGCCTGGGCCTGGCCATGTTTGAACCGCCTCACTCATTGGTTCGTTGTTTAACATGGACGTTTTAAGCCGCGTGCGCTTCCTATTTGAAATGCAGCATAGGCTATGCGTGTTGTTTAAGGTAAGGTCACTTGGCAGTTAGCCTATCTGAACATGCAATAGTATTCAGCTTAGAGATAGAGAATACAATGTTTAAAGTTGTTTCATGTTTAATGAAGTAGACTATCAAACCCGTTTTAACCAGGTCATGGTCCATCCATTTCAATAACCTGGCAGCTTCGAAAATCTAAGGCTGAACGTTCATAACATATTCTGTTTAGGTTACCATATAGGTAGCTTAGGTTAGTAGACCTAGTTCATAAAACAGAGTAGGCAAACCTTTTCTAAATTGTCATAAGCCGACAACATAGGCTACTGTAGTTGTTTAACTAACCCAACTCCACACGTCGTTCTCTGTTTACAGTAGGCTACATTATGCTTTCACTCAGTGGCCACAGGCACAGCACGTGAATCTGCAAGACACCAGCTTGCTAATGGTGGTAGTTCACTGTGATAAACATTAAAATTATAGCCTGACAAGCCAGACTAGGCAATAACATATTTGCTGCCGCTAGGGTGCGTCTAGATTTCTAGGCTATTAAAATTAGCTTTGAATTTAATCAATAAGATGTAGCCTTATAGCCTATGATCTCTGTGTAGACAATAGCCTAATGAAAACAGAAAAGACCTATCTGTCTGTGCCCTGGCTACAGTAGGCCTACAGTGTGCACTCCTATTGAATTTTCAGAACCAAGGAGAGAAATGAGAAAAATGTGTTACAGCTCTGTCTGCTATTTACACTAGGGCTGTCAATCGATTAAAAAAAATAATCGAATTAATTACATACTCTGTGATTAATTAATTTAAATTAATCGCATATATAATTTTTGCTGCGAAAGTATTTAAACTATTTAAATTCAAATGAATCATTGAATAATCAGCATTAGTGACATTAAAGTTAAAAAACTCTTTTATTATTATTTTCACTGTTCAAATAATGGGCATAATAATCTATGATATGACCTAATATGCTGAGGAAATAAATTCAACAGTGCTTCGGGAAGAAGTTTTTTTTTTCACATACAAGGCATTTCAGGCCACAGATATAACCTAGGGGACACAATGAAAATAAATTAACACTCCCCTCAATGTCAACACTTATTTCTTTGCATTGATGTGCGACTATAGAGTTGATGAACTCCGGTGATATGCAAATTCCTTGCTGCAGACATTGCAGAGGACTTTATTTTCAACACTTTATTTTTAACACCATCAGGCCATTTTTATAAAGTAAATGTTCCAATCAATGATCCAGGCAGCACGTTTTCTTCTCTCTCCTTCATTTTACAGTCTAATTTTTACTGACTAGAACGGCTCAGGGTCAAAGGTCATACGGTATCGATTAATTTTTTTAATCAGTTATTTTTTCTCAAATTAATTAATCTAAATTAATCAGTTATTTTGACAGCCCTAATTTACACCCATTCTTCTTGATACACAATGAATAAATATAAACATTTATAAAATGTTTATCAGTACATTAGACTACTTTGCAAATTGCTAAACCATATAATAGCCTGTCCTACCATTATCATTGAAATAGCATAATGCTAGAATTTAAATGCAAAAAAAAAAAAAGAAATGTCCAGCTCAGGTTCAGATGATTAAAGCTTTATAGGAATATAAAACTTAAGTTCCAGTTTACACCATTCAAATTGTGTGTATATTTTCTAGCTTTCGTATGCATTATGTTATATAAAACATGATATTATATTCTGCAGTGCAAAGATGCCCACTAAAGACAAGTTTTAAATAAAGTTAACACATTTTCTGAAAATTTTGTTCTATTTAGCACTTGCAGTTACCGCTTCAGCCACCAAATGACTTCAACATTAACGTGATAGTTAACTTCCCTCAAGCAACTGCCACGTCCTGAAAAGAATATCGGAACGTCACGTATTACCAACCGTCCCGTATGACCAACCTCTTACGTGTATGTGTCACTTAATATTCATTTCTATACAAACCAAGACGGCAGATTCCTAAAGAAACGCAAGCACCCACAGCATAAGTGTATCAGTCTTGTAAGGCTGTGTGTACAAATCTGCTTGGAGCTCCAGTGGAATTTTGAATTGCGATATGAATTCTCAGGCTAACCGTGTGTTAGGAATAGGTACCCACCAGCCCAGCACTAAACTGGGCGTGGTAAAAAAATCGGATATTTCAGGCAGTAAAAGCCCCGGTAAGAACCAGTGATGGGCAGTAACGCGTTAGAAGTAACGCGTTACTGTAATCCAATTACTTTTTTCAAGTAACGAGTAAAGTAAGGGATTACAATTGCAAAAACAGTAATTAGATTACTTTTACTTTCCTGCAAGCAGCCTGCGTTACTGCGTTAATAAACGTGATTTTGCCATAGACAGTAAAAGAATTTGGGATTTTGCCATATGGATTTTGTGAGACTAACTCGTGACAATGATGTAGGCTATAGCTGGCGATATAGATGTAAACAACAGACACACGTGTGCAAGACATGGAGTGCGGGAGAGAGCGCGAACATGGAGCATTTAATTCATTGCAGTTCAGACATTACGAAAAAAACATTAACACTGTAGCCTACACTCTTCGTGGGAATAAAAATGTTGTCTACAGCGAAAAATTCCACCTCAAATCTGAGCAAGCACCTAGCAAGCCGGCACAGGAATGTGAAACTCATTGAGACACCCCCAGATCCCGACATGACGGCTGCAGCAACAGGTGAAAATAGAGGACGTTGCGGGTTCCCTGTAGCCTACTGGCCCGTTATAACAGAAGCCAGGGCATTATAATATTCTGGCTGCATTCACTGTGATTTGGAAAATGGGCAAAAACATAATGTGGTCTTTGCCTTTTTGTTATGGGGCTGGTGAGTGTTGAAGTCTTCAATAATTCGTTTCCCTTAAACCAGCGTTTCTCTACTGGGTCGCGGAGACATGCCAGGTGGGGCGCGAAAAACAGGAGGAAAACAGAATTTTTTTTATCTGTAGCCTAGGCCCAGGTAGCACCCGATGTGCAATGGACGCACTGTGTTATTCATAGGGAAGCGCTCGTGTCAAGGCAGCGTGAGCGCATGTTTGAATCTGCAAGCACGTTCACACATTTCTTGAAGCTGGCCTATCTTAGCGATATATTTGGAAAGCTCAATGAGTTAAATCTCCAGTTACAAGGCAAAGACAAGCACCTACCTCACCTAGCAGATAAGATTACTGCATTCACCAAAAAACTTGAGGTATGGGACAGGCGCCTCGATCGCAACAGTATGCCTTTGAGAATCTGAGTGAAATCGCTGAAACGCTTTGAGAGCCACTCTTGTGATCCCATGTATTAAACAGTAGGCCTACATCACATCCCTGCAAAGTTTATTTCAAAAATATTTCCCAACCAGCAGTGCTCAGTATGACTGGATTATGGATCCATTTAATGCAGCATATTGGTATTTCATTGAATATATTGTACAATGTAATTGTATTGTACAGTAAAATATTGGCCTATGCTTCCTAATATTTTGCCGGAAAACAGAAATATGTGTTTAATTTACAATGGCACATTATGTATTTATTTATTATAATATCTGCAGCACCAGCTGATTTTAACTCTGCTGAAGAGGATATATATTTAGAACTTGTCATTATTTCAATACATTTGACAATTATAAGCTTGACCTACCACTTTCTTAGAGCGATGAGGGAGAGGTGGGGCTCGAAAAGGCCCCCTTGATCAAAGTGGGGAATGAAAGAAAAAGTTTGAGAACCACTGCCTTAAACTAAGCATTTACATGAAGCACAGTAGCCTATGCCGATTGAAACACATTCCACTCAGATAGGTGCTACCAGGCTCATATAGGCTATCACTTTTAATTGCAAACAAAATGTCTAGCTAGCTGTTTATACCAACTTAATATCATGACTATTGCTAATATAGTCCCAAATGTGGAGTTTGTGGACTAGCCATAGGCTTATATTTGAATGGAGCTGATCATTATGAGAGTTTTGTAGATGCTCTTTAAGTGACAGCGCACCATTTATAAATGAGTTAAACTGCATCAAATTAGTAGTATTTCTTAAGAAATATTTTAAACTAACAGTTCTGCTTTGGGCACCAAAATAGCCAGCAGCGGCACTGCACACACAGTTCAAACACATACTCTTCTTGACATTAGAACAGCCTACATGTGGCATGCAACAGCATTTTTTGTTTTGGTAAATGCATTACTCCTCTCTGCACTGCAACTGTTAAAAGATGTAAATGTTAATAGAGACTATGGTTTTAATATTTTTTTTGCTGTATTTTATTTACATCTATTCGAATAGTATACACACAAAAAAGTTAAGATTGAAACTAATAAAACCAAGTTTTAAAAAAGTGTATTCAGGTTGTGTATAGCTAGTGTGTTTTTGTAAAGTAACTAAGTAAAGTAATTAGTAAAGTAACTAATTACTTTTGAAAATAAGTAATCATTAAAGTAACTAGATTACTTTCTTGGATAAGTAATCAGTAATCAGTAACTAATTACTTTTTCCAAGTAACTTGACCAACACTGGTAAGAACCAAACTAGATTTTGTTCAAATCTACACACCTATGGTTACTGAAAAATGTAAGGTTCATTTATCAAATGTTATTTTGAAGTGTTAAAAAACATAGTTGTTTTAGAATTTTCAAAATAATTGGTTGGTAATTAGCATGTTTACGATACGTGACTATCGACCTCAGTGACTGTACGACTTAACTTTACTACACTTAACTGTTATGACAGCTTGTAGCCTTTTTAGTTACTTTTTCATCCCACTTTCAAAACCATGACATCGATGATATCGGAACCCTGCAAAATCATTATTTGATTGGTCAGGACCTCTATCGCATACAATATTTCACATCAAACGAGACAGTTTCGAATGTTTTTTTTTCATTGCAACAAATTCCGTCCTCGGTGAGTACAGACTAATTAGAATAACTGTGTTTATTAACCTGCTTAATTTTGTGTGAATTTCATCCGAAAAATTGGACTTGGTGTGGACAGGCCTTAAAACACATATAAAACACCAACCAAACCATAATGTGCCACACTAGTCCTAAAAATAATCCTTTACAAAGACATGTCTAACACCAACCTTAATGTCTGCAGTTTGCAGTTAGGACTAGATAGTCCCTTAGAGAGAAGCTGAACTCCAGAATCCCCCAGGTCGTTGTGATTCAGGTCCAGCTCTGTCAGGGAGTTTGGTGACTGTAGAACAGCAGCCACAATTCCACAGGACTTCTCTGAGAGTTTGCATTCAGCAAGTCTGCATAACAACACAAATAAAGACAAAATATTGCAGAGATGGATAAATGTAAGGGATATGTGCCCCGATAAATCAACACAATCAAGTGATCTTTCGCAGATCATTCCCATGCCAAATTACATACACATACACACACACACACACACACACACACACACACTGTATACATATAAGCAATTTATTTATGCCACACAATCAACCACAATCCTGTAATGAAGATGGAATTTCCCACTTCATAACATCAAAATATATCAAGTGTACACCATCTTGCATTTTTAAAACAGTAAAGATACTTATAAAATGGGTATTACACATCAATACAGCTTAGAAGAAGTCGAGAGGACTTCTAACTCACTAAGACCTATTCACAAACAATCCTAAGTCGCTTTTTGTGGCATTTCACGTCACGTTGCGATGTTACGGTTACAGGAGCTCTCAATTGAAAAAGGGAATAATTGTGCATTGTAGGCCTAAAAACTTACACCTAGGAGTTTTCTCTTAAAAAATATTCACAAAGGCTTTCAGACCTACTCTTAGTAAGGAAAAGTGACAACTCCTAACTCTAGCTCTGTTGTTATGGTTGACATCATTACTCATGCACGAGCTTGATTGAAGTGACCATCTTAATTGGCAAATGATTATAATGTGGGAATGATGGTAAAAACCTCCCCTATGATGATGAGTGACAGGTGACAGGTCTTTGCTGGTGAGAATGCGTGCACTACACAAGTGCTATGAAGGATGCACAATGATTAATAAATGGCCTAAATGAATAAAGAGTAAGACAAAACAAATAGCCTAGTAGCATAATGAAATACAGTAGGCCTATCTTTGCAATTTGAAGCAGTATCTTTGCAACAGGTTTTAAATGAATCTTTAAGAAGACACATAGGCTTACATTGGCAAAGAGGAGAAACAATTTGATTTACAATAAAACGTTACATTTAGTTTACATGCAATGAATGGTTTTGGTTGTTGGTGGTATTATTGCATCCCTTAATTACAATGCACAATTATTCCCTCGCGATTGACAGCTCCTGGAACCGCATGTTCATTTCAAAACATCGGCATCGTGACGTGAAATGCCACAAAAAGCGCCTTAGGATTGTTTGAGAGTTAGGAGTCCTCTCGACTTCTTTTAAGCTGTCCCAGACTTAGGTGCTACTTTTAGGGCTAAAATGCTTTGTGAATTACTCTTAGTCAAAACAATTAAGAGTCCTAAAGTTACGAGTGACACACCCATTATTTTTAGGAGTTTCTCCTAAATTCGGCAGTTAGGAGCTACTTTTAGCCTTAAAATTCTTTGTGAATACGGTCCCTGGAAAAGATCCCATTGATGCCTGTCAAAGAACAGATTAGTCTGGGTTCACCACAGCTAATAGTAGACTAGTGACTTAACATTATATGTAGTCACTATAGTTAGCACAGTCTCTCCATCAAAAACTCACCGTGCCTTTCTGCAGCACCTCACAGCTGGGATCAGTCTCCTGCGTCCCTCATCTGATGTGTTGTATTTCTTCAGGTCAATCTCATCCAGCACATCCTCAGACATCAGAAGCATGTGGGCCAGTGCTGAACAGTGGGCAGGAGACAACTTCTGTTTGATGTTCTTTGGTGATGACAAGTATGTCTGAATTTCTTTGTGCATGGAATCATCCTTCATTTCAAATAAGCAGTGGAAAAGATTGATGCATCGTTCAGGAGAGAGACCTTCTCTGTTGAGCTTCTTCATGTACTGACATGTTTCCTTGATGCTTTTTGAGCTGTTGTGTGTGCGGCTCAGTAGACCTCGCAGAAGTCGGTGATTGCCCTCCAGAGAAATGCCCATAAGGAAGCGAAGGAAGAGATCCAGGTGTCCGTTATGGCTCTCCAAAGCCTTATCAACTGCACTCTTAAGTAAAACATGCAAGTTGTCTTGAGGTTTTAATCTTAGTGCTGATTGAAAAGAAGATAAAAATGATGGATTGAGTTCATCTCTACGCTCATCACTGATGAGGGATTTCAGTGCCTCAAGGTTCTCCGCCAAATAAGAGTGAAACACAAACACAGCTGCCAGAAACTCCTGGACACTAAGATGCACAAAGCAGTAGACCTTCTTTTGTCGAGATTCCACAGATTCAGTCTTGAAGATTTCAGTGCACATGCCAGAGTACACTGAGGCTTCACTGACATCAATGCCACACTCTCTCAGGTCTTCCTCATAAAACATGAGGTTGCCATTCTCTAGATTCTTGAAAGCCAGTTCTGCCAGCTTAAGTAAAATGTTTCTTTGAGATTCCAGAAGTTTCTCTGTATCCGTTTCCGGTCCACACTGATACTTCTGATCCTTTCTTGTGGTCTGGATGAGCAAGAAGTGTATGAACATCTCAGTCAGCGTTTTGGGAATGTCTTTGATGTTTTTCCTTTCCAGCATCTGCTGAAGTACAGTAACTGCTATCCAACAGAATACTGGAATGTGGCACATAATGTGGAGACTCCTGGATGCCTGAATATGTGAGATGATTCTGTTGGCCTGACTCCCATCACTGATTCTCTTTCTGAAGTATTCTTCCTTCTGTTGGTCATTAAATCCTCGTACTTCTGTTACCTGGTCGATGTACTGAGCAGGAATCTGACTAGCTGCTGCTGGTCGTGAGGTTATCCAGATGAGTGCAGAGGGAAGCAGAGTTCCCTGAATGAGGCTCGTCATCAGAACATCCACTGATGATCTTTGTTTGACATCAGACAACTTACTGTTCTGTTCCAGATCCAGAGTCAACCGACTCTCATCCAAACCATCAAAGATGAAAACAACCCGACAGTCTTTGTATCCTTCACCATCATTCAGCTCCTTCAGCTCAGGGTGGAAGTCCAGCAGGAGCCTGTGAAGACTGTACTGATCATCCCCCCTGACTAAATTCAGCTCACGGAAAGAAAGGGGGAACATAAAATCTACATCCTTATTGGCTACCCCATCTGTCCAATCAAGAATGAACTTTTGCACTGAGACTGTTTTTCCAATGCCAGCAACACCTTTGGTCATCACAGTTCTGATGTGTTTCTCCTGTCCAGGTAAGGGCTTGAAGATATCATTGCAGTTGACTGGTGTGTCTTCTGTGGATTGAGATCTAGATGCTGACTCTACCTGCCACACCTCATGTTCCTTATTCACCCCTTCACTCTCTCCCTCTGTGATGTAGAGCTCTGTGTAGATCTCGTTGAGGAGTGTCTTAGGTTTGATAATGCCTTCAGATATGTTCTCAAACCTCTTCTTCAGACTGGCTTTATGAGTCTCTATAACTTTCTTCAGGACCTCATCACCTGCTTGGCAAAATTGAACAATGCAACTTTGAAGTCATTAGTTACTATCCAGTTTATCAGTATATAGTTCTGCACACTCAAGAGTCTTAATGAAGAGTCCCCATTAGCTCTGAACAGTTAAGTGTGATCAAATACCTGTGACAGTGGTCAGTGAGCTCACCTTGTTTGCAGAGGTGTGCACAGGTGGTGATGGCTGGGTCCCTCAATACCTGCTCACAGCTGGACTGATCCTGAGTCAGACTGAAGGATGCATGAGATGAACATGAAGGCAGATAATTAACTTGTGTAGGTTCCCTTTGCCATTCATGTTGTTAGATACTCAGTTGTATACAAATGTATATGATTGTATATAAATGTCTATTCTCATTTATTGTCTACACTAGGGCGGTCACTTTATGTTTGAAAATCGATTGCACAATCGATTGGACCAACCAACACAAGTTTCGAAAACTAAAATAGGGAATCGATTTTAACCAAATATGTACACTTTATTTTAAAAGAATTAAACAAATAAAAAAGATAGTGGTAACAAAACCCACAAACAAGCAGAAAAAGAAAATAAAGAATTCCAAAAGTGCAGTAGGCTGAAAACAAAATTCCCACCAATTTTATGCACCGGAAACTGGCTGCTGTGCTGCTGGTGTTTTGCCCAAAAATGGAGGACAACGCGATCGACATGTGAGAGACGAGTGATAAGCCCTAATAACTTGAGATATGGAAGCACTTCAGGTTTTGGGTAGATCAAACTATGGAGAAGGACAAAGCGGTACGCAAACTGTGCAGTCGTGAGTTCCTATGTAGGCGAAATTTTTTTGACATTTTTAATCGTAAACAGCCACGTTGAAGCATGCAGTAATGTTTTTCACTGATGTTATGGCAGTCCACTCTGCTTATTGTTTTTCGAGAATGTTGCATTCCTGTTTGTAATTGCGCACGAAAGTAAACGCTAATATAAATCATCAGAAATATTGCTGGCTTGTGTGTCTTCAAGCGCACTCTTTACGTTCATCCTAATGCCTGTAAGTTGTCCGTGGATTGGCCTATATATGGCTTTGAAAAAGCAAACGTCTTTAGACATAGAAAATCGATTTTACAATTGATTCAATGAACACTTATGTCTCAAAAATCGAACGGGAATTTTTCACAAAAGTGACAGCCCTAGTCTACACATGTATATTGTTCATATTTGTATATTGAACTGGCAGAGTTATCTGCATGCAAATGTAATTTTTGTTGTGAGTACTGAACAGTGCCACATCGGTCTTCACTTGGTAGAGCAGCACCAGCATGAAACCTGAGTTAGCAAGGAGGCAAAAACCTGTGGGTGCTATAGCGACTGTATCCAGGACACATCCTGACTTAAAACATGAGGATATACAGTATGTGAGAAACGTTGTGGGCCTGCCCTCTCCTTTCAAGTGAGGATAGCCAACATGTCATGTCATTTCAGTGGCAACTCCTTTACGTGACCGTACGATGCATCTAAATTTCTGAATTTTGGTGAGTACATTTAAAACTTCTTGAAGATGTGTAGGCTATTAAAATTTCACCAAAAATATTCTAAAATTTGAACAACTGTGGACATTTAGGTGAAATAATTTTATTAGGTGCATGGGGAAAAAAATTGGATGGCCATGGCATACTACACAAGCTAGGAAGTAAAGGGATCACAATTGACTGTAGCGAAAATTAGATGATATGATCGGTGGATTTACACTGGAATGCGTAGGCCTAAGCCAAAACAAAAACGGCTTCAAATTATGTAAGGCCTTATGTCTTTAATACTTAAAAAGAAAATGGAGGAAATTGAAAGACTTTGCAGTTCAGTGAAAATGTTGATGTGAAAGATGTTGCTGTTAACACAGATGAAATTCCTAACAACACTGATTTGCCAACGTCATGGCAAACTTTTCAGAATATGGGAGACACTGATGTTTCTACAGATAAGATTCCAGACAATGTCCTCGAGAACTTGAGAAGCGCTGTGGGTCTGCTCTCTCCTTAGATAAATAGATAGTACTATATAGATACTTTATTGATCCCCAAGGGGAAATTCCTTTCAAGTGAAGATAGCCCGACGTGTCTCCATGTCATATATTTCTCCTCCTATCAGGTTAGGTAGGGTCAGGTTCTTTGACATGATAAAGCATTAAACACACTATATCAACTCCCCAGCTGTTTTACAAGGAGCCACAAGGTCTATGCATGTCACCCCTGAACTGTGCATGTGTAAAGATAACAAGCCAATAGAACACTTCAGCAGAACTGAGGAAATCAGGTCTTTGTGATCTTCTGCAATTACAGTGAGAAGATTATTTATTTAGCTAGTTTTTAAATGTAATTGGAGATCATCTGATAGAAGCCATGCTCATAAACTGTATGTAGACACAGTCATAGTTGAGAGTTGACAGTTGATAGTTTTGTATATACTGTAAGGTGCTGTGTGTGTGTGTGTGTGTGTGTGAGTGTAGAATTTCATGTGACTGACATGTCCACAGACTGATGACGACTCACATTAGACCTGATGGAACTGGTTCACTGCTGAAGTCGGGCATATCACCCATGGACTTATCACTCTTCATGGACACACAGCTGGGCACTGGAGATGGAGGTCTGGTTACATAAAGAGACACAAGAAACGGATTAACATCAACTAATTCCTCTGCGGAGTAAACAACAATACATGCTCCATTTTAGAATTAATCTCTCTCTCTCTCTCTCTCTCACACAATGAACCAACTAGCATATCCCATTGTTTTCCTATAACGTATAACATATACAGTACATCTCTACATGGTGTCTGCCATTTAGGAGAGGTCAGTCCTTTACATCTCATCCATCCAATTTCCTTGTGTGTGTTTTGTGTGTCAGTGTGTGTGTGTGAGTGAGAGAGAGAAAGAGAGAGACAGTGAGTGTAGAATTTCATGTGACTGACATGTCAACAGACTGATGACTACTCACATTAGACCTGATGGAACTGGTTCACTGCTGAATTGGGGCATATCATCCATGGACCGATCACTCTTCATGGACACACAGCTGGGCACTGGAGATGGAGGTCTGTGTATCTGTGGGCTGGTTATATAAAGAGACAAGAACCTGAGCTGCACTCTAAAAGTTGCCGTTAATTTACACAGGCTCACAGTGGTGTAGTGCCGTTAATTCACACAGGTTCACAGTGGTGTAGTGCCGTTAATTTACACAGGTTCACATTGGTGTAGTGCCGTTAATTTACACAGGTTCACAGTGGTGTAGTGCCGTTAATTTACACAGGCTCACAGTGGTGTAGGCAACCTGCTGTATTCATGGCAGTCTATGGAGTGTGCCACTTCACAGTAGTGCACTGTTAAAATAACAGGAAAATAATGGCAACCCTACTGCCAGTTATTTATTTAACAGGGACACATTTTAGAGTGTAGATAAACTCATTCCTCTGTAAATTTCTTGACACTTACATCAGTAATACATACAGTTAAGAACAAAATGACTCATACCCCTGGCAAATATTGATTTAATGTTGATTTTCTCTTTAACAATATGTTTGTTCTGACTGAAAATGACACTGCCACATGCCGGTTGTAAGACAATGTGGTAGAAACATGGAATCATTCATGACTCAAAACCCAGATTGCTGTTAAAAAGGTGCAGTGTAGAATCATAATGGAGACATGGAGAGGCTTGGTAGGTGTTATAAGAACCATTTTGAGAGCTGTGAATGCAAATAAATATGTGTCCATTGATTATTTAAAAAGGGGTATGAATAATTTTGGACACGCCATTTTTAATAAAAATATTAAAACAGATGGAATGCTTCTTTTTTGATTCCATGTTTCTACCACATTGTCATACAACCTTTTGGCATGTGGCAGTGCCATTTTCAGTCAGAACAAACATTAAAGAGAAAATCAACATTGAATCAATATTTGCCAGAAGTATGAATAATTTTGTTCTTAACTGTACTTCATTGTAGAATGTATTTTTCTCTATCTCCTAACCTAATATGTTTTTATCAAGGTTATCAGAAATTCAGAATATACAGTATATTCAGTATATTCCTCTGTACAGATTCTACACCAGAAAGGCCACTTTACATGTAACTGTAATCATGGCAGTCTATGGAGTCACTTCTAGCATTTTGGTGGAGAACTGCAAACCTCCACAGACACAGCTACACACACAGACCAACGCGCAACTAAAAAAAAAGGTTCACAGCTACACACACAGACCAACGCACAACTACAAAAGATTCACAGCTACACAGATAGACCAACACACAACTACAAAAGGTTCACAGCTACACAGACAGACCAACGCACAACTACAAAAGGTTCACAGCGGTGTAGGCAACTTGTAGCGTGGCTCCTACACATTAACCCTAAGTCAGACTTCAGGCTGCAGAAGTGTTACTGCAAGAAGATAAATTCCCAGTGATTAGCCAAATGAGTCCATAATGAGAATACTGTCATGTCCAGGCTATTTCTCTATAGATGGTACCTACAGATGGTACCTACAGATGGTATGTAAGGGATAATGAACCTGAATTTCCCCTTGGGGATCAATAAAGTATCTATCTATCCATCTATATATCTATCTACTGTATAGAACACCGGTCAATAACTGGAAATAGGTCCCGACAGGGCAAAAACCGCACTTGTTCCGCCCTGAAGGGACCTATTTCCCCTACAGATGGTACCTATAGATGGTATGTAAGGGATAATGTAACAAAACCAGACTTATTACACGACTACTTGCCAAAATGGAAAAATAAACTCCCCACGATATGACTCTTTAGCCTAGCCTACATATGTGTTACTGTTTCATCTTTGCTTTTGTTGATAAACAAATAGTTCACAACACACGCTGAACTTGAATCAAACATTCTTTAGAACACTGTCTGCTTTGATACGAAACCCATTTTCCTTGACAGTGGTCTGTTATCGAGAAATATGAACACCGAACTTTGGGAAGGCCCATTCAAGGATACAAGGAAGTTTATTGTCACATGCATATAGTTACTGGAAGTAAGAAATGCAGTGAAATTATGTCTGGTGTCAGCCTATTTGTGCATTTATGGGGGGGGGGGGGGGGGTTTAGTAGATTAAGTGGCAAGGGCTGCATAAGAAAGGTGGGGGAGGATTGGGATTTGGGGGGGGGGGGGGCACCAACAAGGAGCACCCAAGAGCAACAGGGGCAAGGAAAAACTCCCTTACCAAGGAAGAAACCTTGGGCAGATCCATGGCTCAAGGGGCTAACCCAACTGCCAGGGGTCTTGGTGTGTGTGTTGGGGGGGTGACAGGGGAGATGGGATAGTGTACTGTGAATGTGGGGAGAGGGCAGTGTGCAATATGTGTGTTGGAGAAGCTTCCTCATGAGACAATGTACTGTGTATTGGGGGGGGGGGGGCAGTGTGCTGTAAGCATGTTGGGGATGTGTTTTGGAGAAGCTTCCTGATGAAATAATGTGCTGTGTAGGTAGGGGAGAGGGGGGGGCAGTGTACTGCAAGTATGGTGAAGGGACTTACTATTGCAAGCAGAGTACTGTATGTATGATGTATGTGAGTGATGACAGTGAAGATGTGTGTGTGGCGGGAGGGGAATGGAGCAGTGACTGTGTGTGTGTGTGTGTGTGTGTAGTGTGTGGGTAGGTGGGGGCAGTGTGCTGTAAGTATGTAGAGGATGTGTGTTGGAGAAGATCCTGAAGACAATGTGCTGTCTATGTAGGGGGGGGGGCAGTGTGCAGCAAGTATGTAGAGGAGGCTTACTGTAGCAAGCAGTGTGCTGTATGTATGTGAGGTGATGACAGTGATGATGTAAGTGTGTGTGTTGGGGATGGGGGTGGGGGGGCAGAAAGGCTAGGCAATCAAGGACATGGGTAGATAAATGGAGGAGAAATCAAAAATAATAAATAAAAAGTTCTATGGAGATGTGCAAAAGTTGGAGAAAGTCAGATATGTGTGTGTGTGTGTGTGTGTGTGTGTGTTTTGACGTGTGATGAAATAAGAAAATTAATAAAAGGTCTGTAGCATAGGGTGACTCCATCAGAGTGTGTGGGGACAGGTATGATGCCTACTGTATCTGTGTACTAACTTACCCTCCATCAGAGTGTGTGGGGACAGGTATGATGCCTACTGTATCTGTGTACTAACTTACCCTCCATCAGAGTGTGTGGGGACAGGTATGATGTGTACTGTATCTGTGTACTAACTTACCCTCCATCAGAGTGTGTGGGGACAGGTATGATGCCTACTGTATCTGTGTACTAACTTACCCTCCATCAGAGTGTGTGGGGACAGGTATGATGTGTACTGTATCTGTGTACTAACTTACCCTCCATCAGAGTGTGTGGGGACAGGTATGATGCGTACTGTATCTGTGTACTAACTTACCCTCCATCAGAGTGTGTGGTGACAGGTATGATGCCTACTGTATCTGTGTACTAACTTACCCTCCATCAGAGTGTGTGGGGACAGGTATGATGCGTACTGTATCTGTGTACTAACTTACCCTCCATCAGAGTGTGTGGGGACAGGTATGATGTGTACTGTATCTGTGGATTCACTTACCCTCCATCAGAGTGTGTGGGGACAGGTATGATGTGTTCTGTATCTGTGGATTAACTTACCCTCCATCAGAGTGTGTGGGGACAGGTATGATGCGTACTGTATCTGTGTACTAACTTACCCTCCATCAGAGTGTGTGGGGACAGGTATGATGCCTACTGTATCTGTGTACTAACTTACCCTCCATCAGAGTGTGTGGGGACAGGTATGATGTGTACTGTATCTGTGGATTAACTTACCCTCCATCAGAGTGTGTGGGGACAGGTATGATGTGTACTGTATCTGTGGATTCACTTACCCTCCATCAGAGTGTTTTGGTGGTTTGCTGATTTGTTGCACACAGCTGTGTGCTGCAGACTCTGGTCTGAGTGTCTCACTGTGACCTGCAGCCTCCTCTCTCTCCTGAGAGACACTCATCCTAGCAGCAGTGGGAGAGTCTCTCTAGGAATGTACATGAGACATATGCAGCTTTACATCTTGTTTCATGTGTCACCACATACTATAGATTATAGCTGTAGCTAAACATGAACCGCTGTCTTTGTTTTCAATATTCTGACAAGAAGAAACAACAGAACAAATATAAGATGGTGAAAGAAGCACAACAAACATGCAGCTGTAACTAAACAAGAATCAGAAATGTTAAGGTGTAGGCTAAATTCCTCAGTACAGATTAAGGTCTTTGGCCTAGTTTGCTTTATCATGACAGTTGGGTCTGGATTAAGCGCACGCTCATCCCAGGCCAGGCCCATGGGGTCAGAGGTCAAGGGTAGGGACCCTAAAACCATAGATATTAGAAAGCTAGATACGCATTGGGCTCCAGAACCTACGTAAATAGCGACGCCATCTTGGTGGAGGCAACAATCACTGGAGGCCAATGGAGGAGCATGTGACTCTGACTGGAAATCAGACAGGTGTCCGTGATTGCCTGCAAGTGTTGCCCATAGACAATAAAGGTGCTGCCCCCAGCAATATGGCGGCCATGGTTATGATGCCACCTAATAGAATAAACTCGACAGACAATGTGGTATCTAGCTTTCTAATATCTATGCCTAAAACCATGTTGTCTGCTCCAGGGTTGACCCTCACATCCAGATTTACAATACACATACTCTTTCTTTTTTTTCTTCAACCATCTATTTTATTTTAAGACAGATCATTGTCCACACACCTGCATGCCTCCTATGTGTCTGCCGCTAACGCGACAAGAGACCTCTCCAGAATAAGTCCCGCCTCTGTAATTGACCTCTGAAGTTCGCCTACAAAAAAGAACCAAAACGGACATCTTTGCCCATATAAGGAGATCCGGTTCTTAATTGAAGCTAACTACCTATGGCAAGTTGCATTGAAAGTTAGCTCTGGGGTAGCAAAAATCTAAGTGTGCCGCCCTCACGTACTGGAGATCACAGTATCCACTCGAAGGCAGAGGACAAAAGTGTGTTCAGGAAAACATCTGCATTTCAGACTTTCATCCCCGCGAGAGTTTAGCAGGTGCGATAAATCAAAATCCCCATGTTATTTTCCCATAAGAAAAATCGCCAGATACCGAATGTCAAAGATGGCAGCTTTTTTGTAGGCGAACTTCAGAGGTCTATGGGGAATAACATGGCGTTTCGAAATATGTAGGTAGCTTAGTTGAAAAAGCTGGTGGGCAGATTAACCTACACACTTCTGCCATATAGTTTCCACTGGATTTTTTGATTGTCGGTGCCGTTTAAGTAGTATACTATAGACTATACTACTCAAACGGCACCGTCACCTACTACTACTTTGTCACCTACAGAGTTTGACAGGTACGATCTTTCAAAACGCCATGTTATTTCCCATAGACAATCCACGCCCGGAAGTTGGATGGATACGGAAGATAGGAGGCGGGATATATTCTGGAGAGGTCTAGAGGCTTGCTTTGACACTTTTCACGTTTCAGCCAATCAAATGACAGCATATCTAAACTGGTTGTACTGGAGATGTAGTCTACACTTTATGAGCATCATGAACGACATCATAATAAAACAAATAATACGAATGACTTCGCTAAAGTATGACAATTTCGTCACCCCAAAGTGTTGGTATGGATATGTCCCTAATGCAAACATATGTCCTTGCTGGTCACAGGTGTGGCAGGATGGATTGGGGTTGCATCCAGCCATCCCCCTTCTCATTTGGTTATGGTTGGCTCTCGTCTTTTCTATCTAGTTCGTGGTTGGCTCACATTATGTCTTTGGTGGCCAATCATTTCACAAGGGAGACGTTATAGCTCGAACATACCCCTAGGGCAGCACGCAACGCTAGAAGTTTGTATTGTTTGGGTTCACCTGATTTCCGGTTGTGTCGCAGGTACGTAAAGGCCTACCGCAAATGTTTTACCGTTGCCCAGCTTGCTCGTGGCTTATGTGGAGCTCCGATCTTTTATAGAACTCTCTGCTGTGTTGTGGCTACCCCGTCTTACATCAGATTGAGCGGAATAACGCATCGTTACAGTCATTGCCTCGCACGCCAAGCATTGCCTGCGAGCTTCATGTATCAACACGCTGTGGCTCAGGGATAGCTACCATAGCAACGAAGTGTTTGCCGGCCTGCCTTAGAACGACTGCTGCTTTGCCTAGCTGCTGTTTGCGCACAATCATCTATCTGCTGTGCGACTTATTAGGATCAAGCTAATTGACTGAGCCCATCGACTTGAACGAACTGTATCCTAGGCCACTGGTGTGGCCGGCCGAGCACCTGCCCTCAGACCTGAATGAATGTGTTTGTTACGTGGTGCAGTGACTGAGTGGTTGTGTGTCTTTGTCCCCTGAATTGTGAATTCATTTGGTTTGTTTGTTTTCTTTCAGTTGTTTTGTGTCATTTGTGCTCTTCGGCAGGAGGCCGTTTGCTTAGTGCTGTGGAATGCCAGGAACCTAGTTTACTTTGTCAATTGTTTCCATGTAATGCTATTATTTGTCATTTGAGTTGCATCATTGAGAGGAGGTGATTATCGCTGCGGAGAATCAGTGCTGCCGTTGTTTCGCAAACATCATTTCATTGTCTTTGTTTGTTTCAGTTATTTCTACTAACCTGTCTTTGTCTGTCTGTGTCTGTCTGTGTCTGTCTGTGTCTGCCTGTGTCTGCCTGTGTCTGCCTGTGTCAGTGTGTGTCAGTGTGTGTGTGAACCTACGACCTGTAGTTAACACTGTCTTCTGTCCTTGCTGTATGTCCAGGTGCTGAGTGCTGACGGTGGGAACGGTGTCCTCGAGGTGGTGGGACCTCTTCAGTGTGTAGTGTGGGTGCTCTCACAGTGTGACCGTAGCCGTGCTGTGTATGTGTTTGCGTGGCCTTGCACGTGTGTCTGGGGTGGATTCTTTGGATACTCATACCTGAGTCGCTGGACGCCCACCGGTAAGCCTCAGTCTGGTTCTGTGTGTGTGTGTGTGTGTGTGTGTGTGTGCGTGAGACTATGCCAGTACACTGACCCATGTACCACCCATATGTGGTGTTTGTTGTTGTGCATATTTGATGTACTGTTTGCTCGCTACCGAATTGCTGTGATTTTGTGACATTGTAGTGATATAGTGACTCATACTCAGTGTGAAGTGTTTTTACCATTGCTGACGTCAGCTTTTAGAGTGCCTAATACTTGCTGTGTTTTTGGACTAATAAAATTGTATTTTTGTATGGAACCACATCTCTGTTTGCTCAGTACCCGAACCTGATTGCCTAATCTGATAGAGGTCTTAGTGGTCATTTACAGTTCCCCGGGTTAGACCCTGGGGTGGCGTAGTCGAACTCCATTACTGCCGCTGCTACAATTTGGCGTAGTCGGCAGGATGTACTGACTATAACAGAGACGTGTGTCCTATTCTGTTGTGTGGTGTATAAGTATCATTTTTTTGTCTTGGTTGAGGGCAGCTGCATGGAATATAGTTATATAACGATTCTTTTCAGGCAAAGCAGCAGTTATTCTCACGTGGACCCATAACTTGTCAGGTAAGGTTGTTGGGGATAGTGTTCTGTTTCTTCTGTACTGAGTTTGTGATCTGGGTTAGCCATGGACGAGGAGCTACAAGAGTTGAGGGATTTAGTGGCCCAGCTTAAAGCAGACAATGAAAGGCTTCGTCAAGAGCAGGCTTCAGCTCCACCGGATTCTAATGTAACCCCCACAGCACCCAATTTGCCACCACCCGTTAATGTTACAGTTAATGATGACTCTGCCAATAGCTGTGCTACTACTAGTAATGGTACGGCTCCTGTCCCCATAACAGAGAGGTTGGTTTTCGTTCCGCGTGAACGTAAATGCCCCATTTTTAGTGGGAAATCAGGCCAACGGCTGAGTGAGTGGCTTGAGGAGGCACAAGCAAGTATGAGAGTGCGACATTTAGCAGCTAGTGATCAAGCCGATTTCCTTTATGACCATTTAGAGGGGGAGGCTCGCGAAGAAATAAAGTACCGCCCTAGCACTGATCGGAGAGACCCAGCTTGTATAATTGCCATATTAAAAGAACTTTATGGTTGTACCGATTCATATGTAGCCTTACAGGAGGCATTTTTCTCACGAAGGCAGCAGGAGGGCGAAACCCTCCAAGAGTTTTCTTTGGCCCTTATGAATCTCATGGCTAAAGTTAAGGACCAGGCTCCTGATGGTATGCCAAGTGCCGAAGCCCTACTTAGGGATCAATTTGCTGAACACGTCCTTGATGGTGCTTTACGCCGTGAGCTAAAGCAGATGGTGCGGCGGCAGCCCACTGCAACCTTGCTGGAGGTCAGAAGGGAAGCCATGCGGTGGGAGCGAGAAGGGTTGCCTGGCGGCCTGAGGGGTCGCAGCCACTCTGTTCCCTCAACTATTGGCATCCAGTATAAGGTACAGGGTAGCCCGCATGATCCGCCTCGGACACCCCCGCCATCTGAAGTGAATGAAATAAAAGAGATGTTGAGACTTCAACAGGAACAGTTGCGATGTCAACAAGAGCAATTACAGCAGCTTACCCAAAATCTCGTAAACTTGCAACGCCCCGACAAGCGCAGTCGCTCACCCCGTAGAGGCCCGTTAATATGCAGGCGGTGCCAACAGCCTGGTCACTTTGCTAGTGAATGTGATGGGGTTCGGGCCCCTTCTCAATCCCATTTCTCGGGGCGAAACCCTCCCTCTGATAGCCAGGCCCGGCCAACTTCGACGTCGGGAAACTAGTGCCCACCGGATGGCAGAGCCACACATCCGGTGGGGCAAGCCCTGGCTCGAGTAGTGATTCCCCAAATTTGACTAACATTTCAAAGTTAATGGCCTCCTGCCCGCATGTTGAGGTGATGTTGGGTGGGGTTAAGGTGCCTTGCTTGGTAGACACTGGGTCTATGGTGACTACTGTCACTGAGAGTTTTTTTTCACAGCAATTTAAGCCGTGGGGTCCAGAACGTCTTCGCTCTTGCCATTGGTTGCAACTTAGGGCAGCCAATGGCCTAGCCATTCCGTACAGTGGTTACTTAGAAATAGATATTGAGCTCTGTGGGAAGTTGATGCCGCAATGTGGTGTATTAGTAGTTCATGATCCTCCAAGTAGCTCCCATACTTCAGTACCTGGCGTTTTGGGAATGAACGTGATTCAAAAGTGTTTCAAAGAGCTCTTTGGACTTCACGGTCTGGCTTTATTCGAGTTGCCATTAGTGTCAAAGGCACCTCTTTCCGTCCAACAGGCTTTCCAACGATGCCATAGCAGTAGCCTGCAGTCATCTGGAGGGGCTGGGAGTAAAGTTAAGGTTCGGGGTAAGAGGGCTTGTAGAATCCCTGGTGGCACAATGAAGCTGGTGCCTGCTACCTGTTCCGACCAGTATTCTGGAGCCACGGTGTTATTGGAACCACCAGAGTCGGGATTACCAGCAGGCTTGCTAGTCTCTCCTGCTTTCATTCGAGTGATTCGAGGCACTGCCCACATACCGGTTGTCAATGTGGGCACCGCCGATGTGCTGCTCTACCCCCGCACGGTTGTAGGTGTGTTAGAACATGCCCACATTGTTAGCTTACCAGCAGGCATCACTGAAGTGCCCTCCCACACTGCTACTGTGTTCTCTCAATCAGCATCTGCCACGGTGCCGGACCAGATTGAGGCCTTGGACCTGTCCCCTTTGTCTAGGGAGGACCAAGGACAAGTACGATCCTTGTTAAGGAAATACACCCATGTCTTTTCAGCCCATGAATTAGATCTGGGGTGTACTAACTTAATTGCCCATGAGATCCCCCTTCAAGATAGTGCCCCAGTGCGACAACGCTATCGACGCATACCCCCATCAGAGTATGAGTTGGTAAAGGAACACATCAATCAACTGCTGGAAACGCAGGTGATTCGAGAAAGTTGCAGTCCATACGCTTCCCCCATAGTTCTCGTCAAAAAGAAAGATGGCAGTCTGCGTATGTGCGTGGATTACCGACAATTAAACAGCAAAACAAGAAGAGATGCATTTCCTCTTCCACGCATAGAAGAGTCTTTAGATGCGCTGACAGGGGCGCAATGGTTTTCCACCCTCGATTTGGCTAGTGGTTACAACCAGGTACCGGTTAGAGAAGACGACAAGGCCAAAACCGCTTTTTGCACGCCCTTCGGATTGTTTGAGTGGAACCGGATGCCATTTGGACTCTGTAACGCTCCCAGCACCTTCCAGCGCTTAATGCAGCGGATATTCGGCGACCAACAATGTCAGTCTTTGCTTCTTTATCTGGATGACATTGTGGTCTTTTCCGTCTCCGTTAAACAACATCTGGAGAGGCTGGGTGTGGTGCTGGGTCGGCTGGAGCATGAAGGGTTAAAGGTGAAGCTCTCGAAGTGTGCGTTTTTCCAGCAGCAAGTAAGGTATTTGGGTCATGTAATCTCAAACCAGGGTGTGGCCACTGACCCCAGTAAAATTGAGGTGGTATCGTCATGGCCAACTCCTACCACCGTCTCTGAGCTACGATCCTTTTTGGGATTCGCTAGCTATTACAGACGATTTGTCGAAGGCTTTGCTAAGCTGGCTGCCCCGTTACATCGGCTAGTGGCAGAGCTGGCTAACGTGGGGCCAAGAAAAGGGCCTCAAAAGGCATCCATACGAACCTGGCCTAGTGAGTGTCAGGCCAGTTTTGAGAATCTCAAGACAAAACTGACTACTGCACCAGTACTAGCGTATGCAGATTTTGCACTCCCTTTCATTTTAGAGGTTGACGCGAGCTATGGGGGCTTAGGTGCGGTACTGTCGCAGGAGCAAGGAGGCCGAGTGAGGCCCATTGCCTATGCCAGCCGGGGGTTGAGACCGGCAGAAAGGAACATGCAAAATTATAGTTCCATGAAATTGGAGTTCTTGGCCCTTAAGTGGGCCATGACTGAAAAATTTCGTGAGTATCTGCTGGGTCACAAGTGCACGGTCTATACAGATAACAACCCACTGAGTCATCTGGCCTCAGCGAAGTTTGGTGCCACAGAGCAGCGTTGGCTGGGCCAACTGGCTTCATTTGACTACGAAGTCAAATATCGGTCCGGGAGGAGTAACAAAAATGCAGATGCACTATCTAGGCTGCATCTCCCGGACTCTCAAACGGCAGAAGCTATAGCCCCAGGCACCACTCTTCCCCAGCCACTGCAACAAGTGCTACAGCCAAGGCCGGCTAAGGTCACCCAATCGGTCATTTCTGTTCTACCGACCCATACACCGGCTGAGATTTCTGCTTTGCAGCAGGCTGACCCCACCATTCAGGAAGCCTTAGTCTTTTGGAGGCGGGGGGAACGACCCAGCCCTCAAGAACGCAAACAGACCTCACCACAGGCGTTGTCTCTGCTTAAACAGTGGGATCGCTTAGTGGAGTGGGATGGTATTGTTTATCGTAAGGTCTTTCGTTCGGACGGGGGGGAAACGGTATGGCAATTGTTGCTGCCTGAGGCCATGCAAAAAGAGGCACTGACGCAGGCCCATCAGCAACATGGCCACCAGGGAACCGAAAGGACCCTGGAGCTCCTACGGCAACGGTGCTTCTGGCCTGGTATGGCTTCGGATGTGGCACGCTGGTGTCAGTTGTGCGAAAGATGCCAGGTGGCTAAAGACAACCATCACACTGCACAGAGCTTCATGGGCCACCTGCTAGCAGGGCGACCCAATGAAATCTTGGCAATTGATTTTACCACCCTAGAGCCAGCCAGGAGTGGGCAGGAGAATGTCTTAGTAATGACGGACATTTTCAGTAAATACACTTTGGCCGTCCCGACCAGTGATCAACGTGCTTCTACAGTGGCACAGGTGCTGGTAGGAGAGTGGTTTTCAAAGTTTGGGGTCCCTGGTCGAATTCATTCGGACCAGGGTCGTAGCTTCGAAAATGGGCTCATCCAGCAGCTCTGTGGTTTATACGGAATACAGAAAACGCGCACTACTCCGTATCACCCAGCGGGAAACGGGCAGTGCGAACGTTTTAATAGGACCATGCACAACCTGTTACGAACCTTACCAGTCTCACAAAAACGAGACTGGAATTCGTGCTTGCCACAAATCCTGTATTGCTATAACACCACTCCCCACCAGGCCACAGGGGAGTCACCATTCTTCTTGATGTTTGGGCAAGAACCACGTCTGCCATTGGATTTCCTATTGGGCAATGTCCCAGAGCCCGCTGGTGCCACGGTTCACGAATGGGTCCAAGAACATCAGGCTCGGTTGCAACTTGCGTTTCACGGAGCCCGAGAGCGGCTGCAAGCATCGGCTACACGCCGTAAAGCAAACCATGACCGGCGAGTTCGCGAGGCACCCCTAGAGGAGGGCCAGTTGGTATATCGCAGGGATCTTGGGGTGAGGGGCCGCCATAAAATCCATGACCTTTGGAACTCAGCAGTGCATCAGGTACTGCGAGCGCCAAAAGAGGGGGGCACGGTGTACACTGTGGCACCAGTAAATGACCTGAACAAGGCTCGGCAGGTGCATCGCTCCCTGTTAAAACCAGTGGTCTGTGAAAACGTGCCTGAGCCCCCTGCTAGTGATCAAACTGTTACTCAACCATTAACCTCACAGGTAATCCAGCAAGACGACTGGCTGGGTGATTTTGACCTGATGATCCAGGGTCCACCAATTCCTCAGCTGGTGGCTGAGTCCCAAATTGTCAGATCACCAGTAGCAGCCTCTCCTACAGGGGAGCCTCCAGAAGGGGAGGCAGCCATTACTGATCCCAGTACTTTGTCCCTTTCAGCTCCACATGTAGATGTGAGTGGCCCTCTACCCCCTGTGGAGGCTTCACTGCCTGGCCCCTCTGATGGGACTGAAGTGAGAGTGCGAAAGACCTCCAGGTCAAGGGCTGGACAACACTCTAATCCCCACCACCTCCCAAGACCAGTGTTCTAATGGCACAGAGAACTGCTTTGTTGATGCCAATGGTTCACATTCCTTAGTTCATCGTCGGGGCGCCGATTTAAAAAGGCAGGGTAGATTGTGGCAGGATGGATTGGGGTTGCATCCAGCCATCCCCCTTCTCATTTGGTTATGGTTGGCTCTCGTCTTTTCTATCTAGTTCGTGGTTGGCTCACATTATGTCTTTGGTGGCCAATCATTTCACAAGGGAGACGTTATAGCTCGAACATACCCCTAGGGCAGCACGCAACGCTAGAAGTTTGTATTGTTTGGGTTCACCTGATTTCCGGTTGTGTCGCAGGTACGTAAAGGCCTACCGCAAATGTTTTACCGTTGCCCAGCTTGCTCGTGGCTTATGTGGAGCTCCGATCTTTTATAGAACTCTCTGCTGTGTTGTGGCTACCCCGTCTTACATCAGATTGAGCGGAATAACGCATCGTTACAGTCATTGCCTCGCACGCCAAGCATTGCCTGCGAGCTTCATGTATCAACACGCTGTGGCTCAGGGATAGCTACCATAGCAACGAAGTGTTTGCCGGCCTGCCTTAGAACGACTGCTGCTTTGCCTAGCTGCTGTTTGCGCACAATCATCTATCTGCTGTGCGACTTATTAGGATCAAGCTAATTGACTGAGCCCATCGACTTGAACGAACTGTATCCTAGGCCACTGGTGTGGCCGGCCGAGCACCTGCCCTCAGACCTGAATGAATGTGTTTGTTACGTGGTGCAGTGACTGAGTGGTTGTGTGTCTTTGTCCCCTGAATTGTGAATTCATTTGGTTTGTTTGTTTTCTTTCAGTTGTTTTGTGTCATTTGTGCTCTTCGGCAGGAGGCCGTTTGCTTAGTGCTGTGGAATGCCAGGAACCTAGTTTACTTTGTCAATTGTTTCCATGTAATGCTATTATTTGTCATTTGAGTTGCATCATTGAGAGGAGGTGATTATCGCTGCGGAGAATCAGTGCTGCCGTTGTTTCGCAAACATCATTTCATTGTCTTTGTTTGTTTCAGTTATTTCTACTAACCTGTCTTTGTCTGTCTGTGTCTGTCTGTGTCTGTCTGTGTCTGCCTGTGTCTGCCTGTGTCTGCCTGTGTCAGTGTGTGTCAGTGTGTGTGTGAACCTACGACCTGTAGTTAACACTGTCTTCTGTCCTTGCTGTATGTCCAGGTGCTGAGTGCTGACGGTGGGAACGGTGTCCTCGAGGTGGTGGGACCTCTTCAGTGTGTAGTGTGGGTGCTCTCACAGTGTGACCGTAGCCGTGCTGTGTATGTGTTTGCGTGGCCTTGCACGTGTGTCTGGGGTGGATTCTTTGGATACTCATACCTGAGTCGCTGGACGCCCACCGGTAAGCCTCAGTCTGGTTCTGTGTGTGTGTGTGTGTGTGTGTGTGTGTGCGTGAGACTATGCCAGTACACTGACCCATGTACCACCCATATGTGGTGTTTGTTGTTGTGCATATTTGATGATGTACTGTTTGCTCGCTACCGAATTGCTGTGATTTTGTGACATTGTAGTGATATAGTGACTCATACTCAGTGTGAAGTGTTTTTACCATTGCTGACGTCAGCTTTTAGAGTGCCTAATACTTGCTGTGTTTTTGGACTAATAAAATTGTATTTTTGTATGGAACCACATCTCTGTTTGCTCAGTACCCGAACCTGATTGCCTAATCTGATAGAGGTCGTAGTGGTCATTTACAGTTCCCCGGGTTAGACCCTGGGGTGGCGTAGTCGAACTCCATTACTGCCGCTGCTACACAGGCTAGCGCCTGTAGTAGGTTAGCCCATCTAGTTACGCACGACGATTTTGTGCTTGATGCCATAATCTGGACCTGGCAAAAGAGTAGGCTACCTCGACATATTATGCTAGCCTACTATGTAGTTAAATTAAGATATATAATATATTCAGTAGCCTATCTTATATTTTAATGTTAGCAATCCCGCATTTAGCCTACTAGTGGTTTGTTTGTTTGGACAAGGCCTGCTTACTTACCCCAAAGGCGGAAATCTTAAACAACGACAATTCATGCTACGAAATTCTAATGAGTTTATTCCAAATATTCCACATACCGAAAACACAAAGTGAATGACAATATGAACACATTAAATAGTGGGTTTCTTACCTTAGGCTACAAACGGTGTGCTCTCGATACAAGACAAACTTACTGATGCGGAGTCTGACTATGTAGCCTACTTTCGCTTTTGGTTAGACCAACTTAAAAGTCCCTCCCCCTGTCAAAAGCGATTTTAGATCATAGTTTAATGAAAGTTATGGCAGGCTAAATTGAGTCCAGTAAATAAAGTGAAAGATCAGCGCTCATCTGTCGAGGTGCAGGATTAGTAGGCAGCTTATAAAATATATAATAATTGGATCTACTTTGCCGACCGAAAGCTTGCACTGATTCAAAGTAAAAACATTGAAATTGCAGACAAACTCTCGGACAATCTTACCCAGATAGCAAGCATACGTTGGCACAACGTTGGCACAACGGCATATCATCCGTTGGCATGACGTTGTTTACTGACGTTGTGCCAACTTCATTTTGTCCGGTGGGGTAACGTTGTTTTGACGTTGGCACGGAGAAAATCGTCGTGCGTCACAATAGGCCTACAAAAATCCGTTTATTGCAAAACGTTGGCTTATAACCAATTGCCAACATTTTGTTTTTATTTTCCATTGCTAGTCCATACCGTGAAAATGAATGAACATTATACTTTTATTATCATGAGCAATGACTTGTTCTCCAGTAGCCTACAAGCCTATATGGAAATGATTGCTTCCGCAATTGCGCATCATGCCTAACAGCTGTTCTAAAACCAGTGGCCTCTCGGGGCTTGTTGCTTAATTCAAGACAGGCAGGCAATATGTTATAAATGTTAATATTATTTATAATATTTATTGACAATAACAAAAATAACAAAGAAATAAATTAATAAAAAATGTTTAAAAAAAACACCAACAAGGAATTGGGGGGTGGGCTGCTCCGGTTCCTCCAGATCATGGAACTATTCTGGAAAAACAAAAGAGTTTGCTCATCGATCCATTTATCAAAACAATGCAAAGTATGTGGGGTTTGCCATATGTGCTACTTACTCGGAGTCAGAATCGCTGGAATCCGAATCACTGAATTCCAATTGACGCAGACGCTGGCGCTGAGTAGCTGTGGAGAAAAGGAGACAACCATCAGTGACAGATTGCCCATTTAGGAGGTTATCACTGAAACTAGGCCTAGGAGGTAAGAATGTTTTTTTTTAATTATTTTTTAAAAAATGTTTACTGTCCCCATCTATTATATGAAAATGCGCTTAACGTTGTAACGATCTGAATTGCGTTGTATTGAGGCATGCTAGGCTATATTTTTAGTTGAAAATGCATCTCCATTTGCAAATAGCATTTTCATATTGCAATCAATCGTGAAATGCACAGCATGCACAGGCCTACTAAAGCCACGCGACAAAATGTTACCTGAGAATGAATGCACGTGATGTTTGCATGAACCACGCGACATTAGGTCAGTTTGGCCTAGGATTAGCCATAGCTAGGGCACTGGACACTTGGTGACTGTTTGACATGTGATAAGGTAAGATTTTTAATTATTGTCTTAAAATAAGGTTAGAAGACTAAGCTAAACTTGGTTACTTTTGTGTGAAGAAATGAAGAGTTTGGTTCCAAAACGCTATCTCCTTTTTTTAAAACATTCAGGTTATTTAATGTGTATTGTGTTGTTTTGATTGAGTAAAGATATATAAAATAACAACACCCAGTTACAGTTCTACTGAAATTACTTTGAAAACTAATTGTAAAGAAAATATTTATGAAAATTCATTAAAATGGTGGCGTTTTGAAACTCTTCAAATGTAGCACATAGCTCGACATATTTTGTAGCCTATGCTACTTTGGAATAATTAAAATACATAGATATTTATGTTTTTGGTATAATACAGAAATATAAGCAACTGTTGTTGAAAGTCCCGAGTACCGCCATGTATAGGCTAATAGAAAATCGGAGAGATTTCTATTTTGGGTAGGACTTTTTGCCTCAGTATTTTCTGTCAGTCTAAAGCACAACTGATATTGCCATCTATGTACTGTAGGTAGCCTGCTTTGTTTAAAGATCGTTGTCTTTCAAAGAAATGTAGCTGGGCTTTGGATGATATAAAATCACGGTGTCTCTGCAACAAATGCGCATTAAGATTAAACGAGGTTGCATTTTTTGGTAATTGGTGGAGTAGCCTAGGCTAGGAACACGAAAATCAGTGGGGCTGTTAAAGCGTAACTGGCCAGAATGCATCCTAGGGTGTTTTTGTGAATGTACCCTAGTCAAACTTTAGTTTAAAAGCATAATTATAGCCTACGTCCGAAGCGCCACTTTTAGCTTGTCGTCGTTTTCGGGTCAAATGGCTTTTTTAATGGAAATCGTAGGGGCACTACTATTTTGATACATGATGGCATCAAAATAGCTATTTTTAAAAAACCAAGAAGGCTCGACACAACATGAAACTTTGATCGAAGTCATCTGTGTCTCTACACATGAACTTGAGCATTGTTTGTGTACACAGAGTTTACTAAAAGAAAGGTTTTTAAAAACTTAGTTTTTCTGCTCGCCGCCATCATGCCAGCCAAGGAGTGAGTTGTCCAAAACCTTTCTTTTTAGTAAACTGTGTACACGAACAATGTTCTCAATGCTCGAGTTCATGTGTAGAGACACTGATGATTCTAAATAGCTATTTTGACGCCATCATATATCGAAATAGTAGTGCCCATGAATAATACTTATCATAAATGCTCAAACATTGCTTCCTAGATAATGTGAATTCCAAGCTACAAAACTGAAGTAATTCTAAGGACTGACAATTATATGAATGTGATAAAGACAGGATTTGAACAGAAATATTTTACAGGCTTTTGGTTTTGGGACCCATTCTTGATTAAGACAATGTTTTAACAAAATATGAGATGGTGCAGCAAGAACCTTAGATGATTTAACCTGGAATGACCCATTGCATATACTTAAATGTCTGCCACTATGTCTTTGGATTTCCCTCTTCTTATTCAGGTCTGTAACATACCGATTACAGGGCTCTGCGGTTCTTCAGCTCTCCTCTTCCTTCCTCCACTGCGGTCACTGCTATACTTAAGCCAGTTCTTAATGTGGCTGTCGCACTCGCTGGCAGTGATATTTTGCGCTGCCGCAGCACCTGAACAGGTAACAGTTCTTGATCATTGAAAATACAATGCACTATTTCCAGGAGAATCAAAAAGTGTCTATTAAGCACACTGTATTTAATTTTTCTTTTACAATGACAGCAATGCAGTGGCATTCAGACACCTCTTATAGCTGCAGTGATTTTTAAAGCTGCAAAAGCCTTCTTTTGGCCTCCTCGGCCAAGCCAATTGTATTGGGTTGCCAGTGTGTCTGTGATGAGGTGACGCATTATTCTCCTGACCGCGTCCCCAGCATTCATCCCACCAAGTGCTGTAAGGTGTGTTGTCTACAGATAAGAACAGAAATGTACAGATGTATATAGATTTTATACAGTTAAGAACAAAATTATTCATACCCCTGGCAAATATTAATTTAATGTTGATTTTCTCTCGACCAATATGTTTGTTCTGACTGAAAATGAAACTGCCACATGTCAAAAGGTTGCTTGACAATGTGGTAGAAACATGGAAATAGAAGCATTTTCATCTTTTTTTTTACATATGTATGAATTTTGTGTCCAAAATTATTCATACCTTTTTTTAGATAATGACTGGAAAGCCTTGTTTGGCTGTATGTTTTGGATCATTGTGTGGTTTAATGGCCCGATGCCGCCTATTGGGACGGGTTTCTCGGCAGACTGCCTGATTTTTTTTCCTCCAAAAATCTTACTGTAGCCCCTTGTTTTAGTGTTACCATTTACTTTGAGAAGGTCACCAGGTCCCATTGTCTGGAAAAAAACACCCCAAGCTAATACATTTCTATAATAGCTATTCTGCACTGTGGATATGGTGTTTTGATGGTTGACATTTGCAGCACATCCCAAAATGGACCACTTGGTCATCATGGATGCTGATCATGGATCACTCTTCTTAAAATGCACAACTCTGCTTAACCTTTTATAAGGACACACCTGAACAAAGAATATAGCTTTTGCTTGATTTTTAAATGGTTATGAACTAGGTTTCCAGACTAGATCTCCCTGAAATAAGATCTAGGTGGGCGGGGCTAGGCTAGCTGTCTAGAATCATTGTGAAGACATTGAGAGGCTTGGTATGTATTATGAGAACCATTTTGAGAGCTGTGATGACAAATAAACATGCTTCCAGTGATTATTTAAAAAGGGTATGAATAATTTTGGACATGCCATTTTTCATAAAAATGTTCAAAAAATATGAAAACTGATTCTACCACATTATCTTACAACATTTAGCCATGTAGAAGTGTCATTTTCAAACATATTGGTCAAGAGAAAATTAACATTAAATCAATATTTGCCAGGGGTATGAATACTTTTGTTCTTAACTGTATAGAATGTGTACTGTTGACAAAACATAATGCAGTTGGTTCCAAAGTATTCAACCAACGTGAAATTTTTCACCATGTTGTGGTCATCAATGTAGTCAAATACATACCATAGCTTTCTCCTGTGCTTTCTCTAATAACACATTCTCCACTCTCCTCAGATGTTCTTGTGTCTGAATTGGGAATGTGAATTCCTCTGGTAGAGAGGGCGCTGCTTGTGCTGGCTGCTTCTTAGCCAGGGCCTGGAGAAGGAGGGTGTTCTGGCGCACTTGCGCCTTTATCTCCTCCAAGGCCCTGAAAATTAGCTGGTCACGCTCTATAGGTAAGAAAGGTTTAATAGAAAAACAGAAACATTTCACATTGCTTTAGAAAGTGTTGTGACTTAAATGATTATGTTACACAAATGATATCATCAGTCATGTTGCAGACCAGCAAAATGTTTTGTACCGAATGTGTTTGTCACAGGCTGTGAGTAGGAGGTAGTGGGAGCACTCAAGACCGATGAAAACACCGGTGGTGGCTGGAGTACAGGCTGGAGTACAGGTAGCTGTTTGGAGGAGCCTGGTTTCGCAGGTGGTTTCACTGGTTGTTTCGCTGGTTGTTTTGCTGGTTGCTGGTTGGCGATGGAATGGCGTGGCTGAGGTAGAGCTTCAAACTGCTCCACCACTTTGGCAGAGGGCCTGCAGTATGACAACAGGACAACACCACAGGTATTAAAACATCAGTGAATCTTAGACTTTTGTTAATTTGTGTACTGTACGGTTCTTACATTCTAGGCCTTCTGAAACTTTCATCCTCAGAAGTGAGGGAGTCTTTCTTGGTGGCCCTCACCAGTTTCTTCCTGGCCGCTTCATAAGAATCTGTATTTGAGGGAAACATTTGTTAAACAAGGAACCATATTGCAGCATGTATAGAAATGAAATGAAGTTGCATTATGATGAATCATGTTATCTCTCTCTCTCTCTCTCTCTCTCTCTCTCTCTCTCTTTCTTTCTCTCTGTGTTTGTTTACAGGAGGGTCTCACCATATTTCTTCAGTACCCTGACAAAGAACTCCCCCCATGTCTCATCAGGATCCTCCTGATTCTGGACAGCCACCTTACCCCGTTGCATACTTTTGTATGGTGGCCAGAACGACACTTTTTGGTCGACACTCAGCCAGCTTGTGGGCACCACTTCAACCTCATTCTTTTCCGTAAATAGTACAATTGCGAACATGATCTGTAAACTGAAATGATGAACAGATGAACTTAGCTTAACTAACTAACTAACTTATTTATTTATTTATTTATTTATTTATTTATTTATTTATTACTAACTAACTAACTTATTTATTCATTTATTTATTTATTACTAACTAAATTATTTATTTATTTATTTATTTATTTATTTATTTATTACTAACTAACTCATTTATTTATTTATTTATTTATTTATTATGTATGGTTCAGTCGGTATATTGCAAAGCCATGTTTGACAGGCATTGCAACCATTTTGGCATCAATGGTTTTCTCTGACAAAGCCACCACCTCTACAGACAGTCCTTGAACAAAAGCAATATTCAAATTGAGGGAGTCAACTGGGGATGTGAAAAACGACTGTCTGTTTAAAAATTTCCGTCCCAAAAACTGTGTGCAGCCATCAGCATTGAACATTTTTTCAATTCTGAATATGCTGTGCCCACTCAAAACTATGTTGTTAGGCGCATGGACTGATAAAAAGAATTTGGGACAGGTGTAGTGAGAGAGTAGACTGTGCAACACTGGACTGACATTGACTGACTGACTGACACTGCTGTTTAGTTTTTGTTCAGCGATGCGTTTTACAATTTGCTGCAAAGGTTGGTTTGGCTTTCTGATCTTTCTTTTCAGTTGATGCAGAAAGTTTTCGAAAGGAAAGGCAGAAATTCTCTGCAAGGGGCCAAATTTTCTGACATCGTCTGCCAGGTGGATTAAGCTATGGACATTGTACACAATGAAATCGCCATAAATCACAGAGAAGTTTTGGACAAAGACTCTGATCACCTTCTCGGCGTAATCACAGTATGTTTTTGACAGCTGTGGGCTGCATAGAATGGTTATGCCCACATGCAGAAGGAGGAAGTGATCGTACATAACATCAGGCAGTTCGTTTTTGAGAGCAATGGGACCCGTATACAAAAGAAATGTCCGAAATTCAGTTGCTTTCCAACGGTCCACCTCTGTTAGGGATCTCCCTCTTCTATTGAACTCTTTTGGCAAGCTTTTTCCAAGTTCCACTATTTTTTGTGATATTGATGTTATTGTTCGGTTGCCAATTCTTGTGGGTAGTGGGCCTCGCATCCACAACCAAATGAGCTTTCTCACTACTCCCAAACACACTAAGTGCATGTAATCGAGCACAAATTGGGAGACCATGCCAATGTTGATGTCAGTGAGGGGACTTTCACCATCCTTGTGGTGATCACTTTGTAATTTGGCCTTAAAGCTCTCGTCTGTACGTGGTGCCGCCATTGTCTCAGGGAAGTTTAATCTGTTATTGCACCAAACACCCTCCTGAACACACCTCTCGCAGCCGTAATACGAATTATGATATTTTATGTTTTTGAGGAATGCTCTTGCTGGTGCATCGCATACAAAGGCCGAAATGATTATTTTGTGATTTTGTTGGTACATAACACCACTTGAGGAGATGACTGACATCTCCTCCACAAAATCGGAGAGATACTCTGCCAAATTTGATGGTTTTTTAAACCCAGAGTATAATGCCACAACGAAGGGAATTTGGTCTGGGTCTTCTTCAATTAATGCCAATATTGGCCAGAATTGGTTATTGCTACTTTTAAAAAGTGGCATGCCATCAATATTGATTTGCAGGTGGAGTGTTTGAGCGATTGTTAGGGTGGGACTGTCCTGCATCCTCACCAATACACCTTTAGCTAATCCAAAATAGTGCATGGAGCCCCCTGCTTTTTCTTCCACCTCTATGCTTTTAGGAGTTGACAAAAGTGTCCGACCATCTTTTGGGAGATCTGCATCGGGCAGGTGTTTGTTAAGGACAGCAAGAAGACTTGAAAGATGGCTGATTGGTGTGTTTGTTTCCACTGCCCACGCCTTTAAATCGTCACGTAATTTAATGTTGTCATATTCCTCATCAGGACTGTCAATGTCAATGTCAAAGTCCTCGTCTTGCATACAGTAATCGATATTTTGGATTTCCTCCAGACCACAGGTGGCGCTTATGTCCTCTAAACTAGAGCTAGTACTAACGTTACACCAGTCTCCTCCATCACAGCTGTCTAACGTTTCCGTCCCTGACATGTAGGAGTCGGAGCCATGGTCGGAGCAGTCGGAGTCGTGAGTAACGCTAACTTTTTCCACATTAAGTGATTGTAGCATAGAGACAATGGCCTCTGTATTTTTTTTTGTATGCCGTCTTAAAGACCTTTTTGATAGCAATTTGTTGCTCTCTGCCATTATTGTGACAGACAATAGCGTAAAGTTTACTAGATAACTGTTAGCATCAAGCAAGCTATAGCAGCTAGCGATATAGCTAACGTTAACGTAACCGTTTTCAGCTAACTTTAGCGAGCGAATCCGACTAACGCTAATTTACACAGTTATCGTTCTTGGTTTATGGTGTTGCGGTCTTGAAAGTGACCTTATAACCACTACTTTACCTGAATGTTGACCAAAACACCACAGTGTCTAATGTTAGACCAAAGTCTGTCGTTGGCGATCCCAGGTGAATTGAAAATCAGTTGATTTCAGTTAACTTTTATTCATACGCGCGCAGGTGTGTGTGTATCATAAGCACGAGAGCAACCTATATGTTCTATATTGTTGATGAACACAGTGGACCTTTTAACCTGTAATGTGTAGTGTAGCCTACAGTTTTTTTCTCCTACTCTCTCTGTGTGTGTGTGTGTGTGTGTGTGTGCTTTCAGACTCTGGAAAAATGTACTTATGAGGGCTTTATTTCCTTGAAGGTAACTATATTACACCCCCAGACACACACACATCAGTAGTCCTATGAGCTATGAGATGTCAGATTGTGTGTGTTGACACTGGAGGCACACTCACCTGTCTTATGTTCTTCAATGGAGGCTGAGGATGATGAAGACACTGTCTGTATGCTTGGAGTTGTGAGGGGAATTCTTGTAAACATGCACTACCAAAGTTTTAGCCTGATGAGCCAGACCTCACATCTTGATGTAGGACCATTCGCAGTGCTCAGTCCAAGGGGCGGGATAAACGGTTGTCTTTCAAATTCCCTCTGCACGCAATAGGATAGTGCTACAACCATGCATTTTCCCACCAGCGGAGCTAGTTGTTCAAACTTTTGCCAATTTAAACAAAGCTTAACTCGTGTCACGCTGTTCGCCAGCAGCAGCATCCATCTTCTTTGTTTTCAAGTAGCAGGGAATTCACGCAGAACAGTCGCAACTATGCCATCATTATGTTAAGTCCGCTTACTGATTCTATACACGATGTGATTGGCCTGACTGAAGTTGAATTTTTCCAACTCGCAAGCCAACGGAGAGTTGCTAGACTACCCTGGCAGCAAATTACATCACCTTGGCCGCTAGGGTGCGTCTAGATTTCTAGGCTACCAAAGTTTGGGATCACTTAGAAATTTCCATTCCACTCCATTATAGACAAAATACCAGCTGAGATCAATTACATTGTTTTTTTGTTTTTTTAATCAGTGCAACAGTTTTCAGGTTACACAGTATGCGCTTACATAATTGCAAAAGTGTTCTCTACTATTGTAGAAAGAAATGTCTTATCTCTAATGCAATATTTACATTGCCCATTATCAGCAACCATTCATCCAATGTTCCAAAGGCACATTCTGTTTACTAATATATAATTTCTCTGTTTCAGTAGCATCTGTTTCCTGTTACCAGCGTAACACAACACAGACTGTTTTTCTGCCGTGTATTCAGGGCACAGGCAGCTAGCGGATAGTGAGGCGATGTTTTAGCTTAGAAACTGCGTGACATGTCAACAACGTTTGTATTTACTTGTCACAGCCTGGCATACTGTGTTCATTATTCCATACATCTGATGTGTAGGCTAACTGCTGAACTATGAGGTCCGACAAGGGACCAGGGCTATAGGCTACAGTCAGGGCTACCCTGCTGAAAAAAAACAGCCTGACCAGCTTAAGGTGGTTTGCTGGTTGACCAGCTTGTTTGACCACCCTATGATGGTTGACCTGCTAGACCAGCAAAACTCATGCGACAACATAGCTTCGGCTGGTTTACCCAGCTTGCGATGGTAATTCAGCTGGTTTTGCTTGTCGTATCATCTCAAGTCATTTTAGCTGGTGTTGCCGGTCTACATTGCTGATTTATCTGGCCATGCCAGGTTATGTTGGTCATTCTAGTAAACCAGTATGACCGCCTTACACACACAGTATGCACTTACATAATTGCAAAACTGTTCTCTACTGTTGTAGAAAGAAATGGCTTATTTTTAATGCAATATCTACATTGCCCATTATCAGCAACCATTTATCCAATGTTCTAAAAGCACACTCTGTTTACTAATCTAATATCATTTCTCTGTTTCAGAAGCATCCATTTCCTGTTGTTACCAAAATATAGTTTTCAATATAGATCGACAGATAGATACTTTATTGATCCCCAAGGGGAAATTCAATTCAATAAGAACCTAGACAAGATAAATTCATATATTGAAATTGGTCAATTGTTATTTCCATTGAATATTTTTATTTAAGTACACCAAGTAAGTACAGAAACCACTGTAAATGTGCCTTTGGCCTATTTGATCCATGCTTGCAAATACACACACCTTCAGCTGTGTTGCTGTGTGTGTGTGTTAGAGGGTGATTGACTAAATAGCACCACTGTACATTGTAAAATGAGTGTGACAAACATGTAATGCAACTTTTTTGTTTGTTTTTAAAATCCATGCTATCTATTTCTCTGTCTAATGTATATTTTTTTGTTTCTATCTGGTCCATTCAGGTGCTCTCTGCAGCTCAGAATGAGATTGGCTGGGACTTAATGGCACGCTACTGGGAAAGTGATTACTCACTCATGAGTGAAATAGTGATCTCGTATACTGTGAAATGCCAGTATTAAATAAATGATGGGCTTGTAAACATTGGGTTTGTGTCATGGTTTTCAGCAACAAACATACTTTACATGAAACTGTAAGATGACATTCACTTAAATTGTGAGTTATTAGGGGGAAGGCTGAAATCATTTGACAAATTAACTTTGTCTAATACAAAGATTTACTTGTTTGTATTAGGTGTAATTGCAGTGGCACATTATGATACACATTTAAATAATGCCCAGTCAGACATAAGGAATTTTCTATCAGAAAAACTTTATTGGACCATGGCAGTCATATTTTATGGTGAGGTCACGGGCAACTCCAACTGAAATATCTGATGTTACATGATTAGTGCTTGGATCTCATCTAGCCTATAACCAGAAAGTTGGACATCAGTTCCACCATGAATAGCCTAACTGCTTAACAGTTATACCCATTAGAGTGGAACTTCTAATGGGTGAGCTATAGTATACTTTTTGTTGGAGTTGCGATAGCTTGACCTATTTGGGAAATGCACTCTTTTTCAGTGACTTCTGTGGGTATACTTAGTTACTTATTGGTCATAGGAATAAGTTGGCTACTGCTTTTCTTGATTGCATGTGGGAAAACAAATATCCTAGTCTTACAAACAGAAGCAGGTATGTATAATCTACACACCTATGGCTGAAAAAGTTAAGGTTCATTTAGCAAATGTTATTTTGTAGTATTAAAAAAGATTGTTTTATAATTTATCACGTAATTAGCACGTTTAAGATAATCACTGCAGTTGCAAACAGCCGGTCGGTGGACTGCCGTTGGCGTGACTGTGTTTCAACGTTGTAAATCCTCTTGTTTTAAGGCCTTTAAGAGGTCTTACAAACTTCTAAAATTATCTCACAAATGCAATAAATAATAATAATAAATAATAAAACCCGAAATCTTGCGTTGTTGACATTCGCTGCAGTTGCAGCCAGTCGGTGGACTGCCGTTGGCGTGACTGTGTTTCAACGTTGTAGATCCTCTAAATATTTTTGTTTGACGCAGCTTGTCGCAGAACAATCCAACATTCTATAAACCAACATTCTATATACAATTGCTTGAGGCGCTGCGGTTGTTGTGACATTGTTTCAACGTTGAAATTCCACCTCCGACACTGCCAACCAATGGCAACGTTGTGACAACGTGTGCTTGCTATCTGGGTATAGTTCATGCTGTGCCAATATAATATAATATGATTTGTCTAGGCTATCATGTGTTTAGCAGCCGATAGGCCTACTGCAGTAGATAATGGCCTTATATTTTCACAAAGACTAAATGCAATTTAAAACAGGACATTCTCTCATGAAAATAGATTAGAAACCTGTGGATGGGAAAGATAACCTAGTCACAAAATAACTGAAGCTGAAAATAATGAAATGCTGTTTTATTATTATTTTAGCTAGTTGGTTATGTTTGAACATGAAGACTTCCTAAAACATGGCTGAGATTATTACCAGAGCTCAAGTTTGAAATCTACTCATTTCAAATAAATGCTTTATGCACCTAATGTAGCAGGCCTATTCTACACATATCAACTTATGAAGAACCGTCACCATGACAACAACGTGTGTTTTTAGTTCATGCAATCAGAATGTAGAATGCTACATGTACAAGTGATTTATAAAGTCTATGTGAATGACCATCAGAATGTAGAATGCTACATGTACAACTGATTTATAAAGTCTATGTGAATGACCAGCAGCAGGAGAGCTGGTCTCTTCCGCGGACTCTGGTGCTTGTGCAGCGTGTGGTCACTAAGTGATCTTGCACAGGGACACAGAGTCTGAGTAGCCAAGCTCACACCCTACATAGAGGGGCTCAATGAATGTGGAGGTGCACAGGGACACAGAGTCTGAGTAGCCAAGCTCACATCCTACATAGAGGGGCTCAATGAATGTGGAGGTGAACGTGTGCAGGTGGGGGAGTGGATCCGAGGAGACGCTGTAGAAGGACAGAGTGGCAGCTGGCCAGTCCAGAAACACTCCTGTTCTCCCTCTCCTCCTCTCAATGTTTTTATACACCACAGCTACCCTCACTTATAGCGGAGAGTTACAATATACAGTATATGTTACATATTGATGGGGCACTAAATTACAATATGGATGTCTACCATTTTACATAGTTGCAGTCTCACAGTTTGCCACCAGGTGACCTCCTGGCTATTCTCTTTACAAACTTGCCTTTGCAGTTTCCCTGTTCACCACTAGAGGCGCTCATCAGCACTCTGGAGTTTAGACAGGGCTGTAACTGTATTTCCCTGTTCATCACTAGAGGCGCTCTTCAGCACTCTCTATGGAGTTTAGACAGGGCTGTAACTGTATCCTGTGGTGGAATGTAGTCAGCTGTGGCGATGACTGCCATGAACTCCCAAGGAAGGTAGAATGGATGACACATGATGCTCCAGATGAGGCGAGCAAGAGTGTGACAGGATGGTGATATTTCTGGGATCACACCACTTGCTATTCACCATGACGCAGACACCTCCACCCCAAGAGTGTGATGGTGATATTTCTGGGATCACACCACTTGCTATTCACCATGAAGCAGACACCTCCACCTCTGGATTTACCTGCCTTTAGTGTTCTGTCCACCCGTAGAATGGAGTTTTTGGATGGAGTTAAAGCTTAGTTCGGAACATGGCATCCATGTTTCAGACAGGCAGATGATGTTGCATTCTTGACGTATCTGCAGATCAGAGGCGATTGCTCTAAGACCAGTATTGGGTGTAACGCGTTACAAAAGTAATGTAATTACTGTAATATATTGCTGTTTGCGGTAACGTGGTAATGTAAGGCATTACAAAAAAAAATTCGGTAATATTTTACTCGGTACAAACTTCAGTAACGCGCGTTACAATGCATTTAACCCGAAATTAAGTGGTGTTTTGTTTTGATACATATTGATACAACAGAGGAGAAAAAATCAGCGCAAAATAGTAGAACGTTATCTCCTGATACTGGTTGAATATGACTGCTGCAGCAGACTCCCAGGCGGACTCTATTTGCGGGATGGACATAAGCCTACGCTCATTATTTTCAGCTTGTCAGAGACAAGGCTATGAAGAACATAATAGTTAGTGCACTTTGTGTGCGAAACCGAAAGATCTCTTTATCTAAAGTAGTGCCACGCTAATCTTTTTGATTCTTGATAAAACACAAACTATGCTGTTGTGCATGTCAGCTTTGTGCTGTGAACTTGAATTGAAGAGAATAACGGGATAGAAATGCAGAAAAAGATTGTGTAGCCTGGCAGTGCCACCGCTCCCACCACGCGCATCACGCACTTTGCGTTGGGCACCAAAGGACAGAGGGGGCACCCAAATGTAACCAATGAATAGTAGCTTTATTGCAAACTGCGTTTCACTCTTCATCAATAACGTTAACAATGTCAAAATGCACTAACACGATGTTACATGCAAGTTTGATACCTTTTGGGTTCTCTCAATCACCACGTAGTACTAGAATTGGTGGGTCTTCAATCATTCGTTTTCCAAGCATTTAGGCTACATGAAGCACATGATATGCTGAGTCGACTGAAACGTATTCCATTCAGATAGCTAGGTGGATACCATAATTCACTTGTATTCGCAAAACGAAATGTGAAGCAACATGTCATTGCATACTTCCATTTCCAAAGCAATGAAGGTTGCTTCAAACAACATTGTGCATATTATTGTTAATATTGTGCTATCAATGTAACTCAAACAAATAAGGCTTGTAAACAAGAGCTGGCAAAAGGGCATTATGACAACGTAAAGATCAATGCTCTTAAAGTGACAGTGCACCATTTATAGGTAAAACATAATTTCTTCAGAAATTAATGTTTAAAAACACACAGGTGTTTGAGTGTTTGAGTTATCATTTAAATGTCACTCACTCAAAGCCACTCACTTAGGGCACAGAAATGGCCAGCAGGCCACCATCTTGACATGTCTTTATTAAAGGAACCGTATGTAAAATATGTATTTCAATTAATCATAAAATTGCCCTGATATGTCACTAGACATTAAGATATCATGTTCATTTCAAATACTTATATCCCTGACAACAGTAGTCTGGCCAGGATATTGTCATTTAAAAAGTGAAGTTGCAGCCCTCAACTGATGTTGATGTTGTCATGTTGTGTTTTGGCCTAATGCGCCACCCTCCACCTATCTACTAATCACAAAGTCAGTAGTGTTTCGTCATCCGGTTGCCAACTCTGCCAGTCAGAGGGGAGGGGAAGGGGATACACCGCTCTACAGTCATTTGAAAGTGATTGTAGTACCAGTTTTGGCCACAATCTTACATACGGTTCCTTTAAGCTTTGATTAATATAGTAGGCTCTCTATTGATTTTAATGAGTAGGCCTAGGCCTTAAAGTTACAGTATTTCTATCACAATTTAGCAGACTTTGACCTTTTGTCGGTTTTTAACAAAATTCTGACTATGATTGTTCCTTGTATTGCATCATGAGCACTGCGCCTATTGCATTCTACTGTTGTTAGCCTTAAGCCTAGCTCACTCATTATGCTAAACCACATCTCCCTCCATTGGAAGAGCAAGCTGCATTGAGCGTAATAAACTGCATTTAGAATGGCAAATCCATATTTCTAGATATTTTGGTGAAAGTAACTTAAAAGTAATGCAATAGTAGTGTAATGCCTTACAATTCAGAGACAGTAATATTATAATGTAACAAATTACTTTTAAAAGACAGTAATAAGTAATACATAATACATTATGATTTTGAAGTAACTTGCCCAACACTGTCTAAGACTACAGGGGAAGCTCAGCCTCCTCTAAAATATCACGGAAAATCGCATCAAATAACACTATTACATTAGCTTCTAGCCTACTATTCCAACTAGAACATGCTGAAAAAATGTTCAACTTCATGGCTAGTTTGTTCAGCAATAAGGTTTTGCCGGTCATTTATCGTGATTTCGCACCCGTAATACATTGCTGTAACAACACGATCTATCAAAAAACCATGCAAAAAACCCATAGACGCTCGGCTTCACTGGCTTTCAATGGCACTACAGAGTGGGCTGATCTCAGTGCAGAAAAGCTACACGTTTATTGGACAAGCGCCACAAAATCGTCATTTCCAGGGAAGCCCGGCGTCTCTGGGAGTGAATGGGACAGTGGGATGGCCCGGACGCCAAGCTTCTGTATGATGATTGGAGGAACCGTTATAGAGGCTGGACTCTTTTTGATTGACAGCATATGTCGCGATCTGACAGGAAGTGGTTCAAGTTCAAGGCAGGGATGCGTTAACGTTAGTGTTGGCAGGTGAAGCCGAGAGACAAGGCAAGTTACAGCTCAAATTCTCATAATACAGTCGGTTTCTATTTGTCTTTGTAAATAGCATACTGTAAATAAAACCGTAATGTGGAGTTACAAAGTTTGTGACTTGCTTTTGTTCCAGTTGTGTATTTAGGCTAAATTAGGTAGCGTGTGTAGGCTACATGCCATGTCTGCCATGCCAACTCTATAGCCTACTGTTTGGGATACTTTTTGCCCTCAAAGAACAATATAGCACCTTAATAATATTAATTTAATAATTTACCATTTTTATCAGAGCTTCCCCTGTTCCAAAGAGCAGCAATCGCCACTGCTGCAGATATGTTTTGTTGATATCTTATTCTGGCCCTTAAACCCATCTTATTCTCCAGAGACTGAATGTTGGCCAGCAGTATACTTGGCAGAGGAGGACTGTGTGCTTTTTTACTGAGTCTATAACACTTGAACAATATTATCCATTTACATTCATACAATATAACAATATTATCCATTTACATTCATATCTTGCCATATGCTGACAAATACTTTGCCTAATTGCTTGATAGACTGATGAGATACCAGTGCAATCATGGTTGAAAATACTCCCGAAACACAGAGACAACTAAACAAAGTATGTATATATATATATATCAAAAAAGTGGATGTTGCTTTATTCCAGACAATAAGCCAACAGTCGTGGAAGGGCATTTCTGAGGTTAAATCTCACTATAATTACTAAAATGTGCAATACATCCCATTACAACCCACTGATTCGATCCATATTCTTACCGTCCACTAGGCTATTTTGGCGTGAACGAAACATGACGTCACTAGAGATCCAATCAGATGCCGAGAGGATTCATGTCAGATTACATTGACTCAGACAAACACTTGTTGGAAATAATCCCCCACACATATACACACACGCACACCCCCTGATATAAACACACATTTTTTCCATACAGGTGTTTGTTTTTTTACAAGAGAGTACATTTATTCAGACAAATACTGTATGTGTGTGTTGGAAATAAACTCCCACCTGACACAAACCACTATCTCCATTTCCTTTATTAACAGCTTACATGGTACAGTACTTCAATGACATCATTCAATGCCATCCTCTCTAACGCACACACACACACACACACACACACACAGAAAGACACCAATACACACACATATATTTCACATCCATAGAGGTGTTTTTTTACAGTAAACCTCTAGGACCAACAGCATTTTGACAAGAAAAAAGCAATGCACTGTCATTTCCATTCCATTCCAGTTTGTGTGTGTGTGTGTGCGTGTGTGTGTGTGTGAAAGTAACAATGCACTGTCATTTCCATTCCATTACAGTTTGTGTGTGTGTGTGTGTGTGTGTGTGTGTGTGTGTGTGTGTGTGTGTGTGTGTGTGTGTGTGTGTGTGTGTGTGTGTGTGTGTGTGTGCGCGCGCGCGCGTGTGTGTATGTGTGTGTGTGAAAGTAGCAATCCACTGTCATTTCCATTCCAGTTTGTGTGTGTATGTGCACCTTTCATAGATATCTACACAAATCCAACGGTCCATTAGGTCACATACATCAGAGCAATAGCAAATCCTAACAGTGTGTGTGCTCACATCAGGAGCTGCTGGACAACAGGGTTAGATTCCATCCAGCTCAGGGTCCTGGATCAACACTCTACTGTGTGTGTGTGTGTGTGTGTGTGTGTGTGTGTGTGTGTGTGTGTGCTCCCTGACTGCAGACCCTATCCTGCTCAGGGCTGTGTGCATATGCTCACTTCATTGTGTGACCTGCAGTGTGTTGAACTATGTGCTGTTCAGCCCTGCACTCGCCTCCACTTGAACCCGCAAACAGCAGCACCACGGATCGGGAGTCCAGCTGAACTAAGAGCCCAGGATGCTAACTCTCTCACTCACTCAACTCTTAAGGCGTCGGGAGGGACGTGTACCAACATACATGCGGCACAGCTATGGAACAGATGGCTACTGTTCCACTGGGGTTCTGCACCACAGACCCCATCCAGTTCAGGCTGTTGGATCTACACACTGATGCTCAGTATTGCCACCTGCAGGATAACGGAAGGAAGATGATCATCAATCAGTGTCCATGACAACCGTTTCCTACTGAGTCAGACCGCATGAGAGACAGAGGGCTCTATAGACCTCTGAAGTTTGCCTACAAAAAAGAACCAAAACGGACATCTTTGCCCATATAAGGAGATCCGGTTGTTAATTGAAGCTAACTACCTATGGCAAGTTGCATTGCAAGTTAGCTCTGGGGTAGCAAAAATCTAAGTGTGCCGCCCTCACGTACCGGAGATTACAGTATCCACTCGAAGGCAGAGGACAAAAGTTTGTCTAGGAAAACGTCTGCATTTCAGACTTTTTTCATCCCCGCGAGAGTTTAACAGGTGCGATAATTCAAAATTCCCATGTTATTTTCCCAAAGGAAAAATCACCAGATACCGGATGTAAAAGATGGCAGCTTTTTTGTAGGCGAACTTCAGAGGTCTATTGTGACATCAGTAACAGCAGCCATAAGAAACACATTCACACACTTGACACACTGCAGCAGAAACAGGAAGGGTGGAGCTAAAAAGTCAGACACCTAATCAGTCTAATCAGAAGCACTTAGAGAGTGGCGTCAGACTCGACCAATAGGGATGGCTGCACATTCCTTTCATGGTGTGTGTGACCTGACTTGTGTTAAACAGTCCCTCACTGGGCTTGAACCTGTGACCTTGGGCATGGGAGCCTGAGACACACTCGGATCATTAGGATTAGGACTTTCACTGGCATTACAGCCTATTGGGTTTGTAAATAACCCTGAAACATTTGTTACTTCAGAAAAAAAGAAACAGATAGAAAAACAAATATCAAAGAAAGACATTGATGACAAGAGGAAAAAGGGTGAGAAGTGTGGGCTGAGACAGAAGAACACAACTGCACAAAGACATATGAGAAGATGAGAAAGAACTTCAACAAATTTCTGTCAGGCCATTTTAAACAACCAGGCTACCATCTCAAAGAGAGACATGGCAAAGAAAAGTAAAATTCAAAGAAGGAAGGAAGGAAAAATGAAGGAAAGAAAAAGAGGAGGTTGGACAGACAACAAAAGACAAAAAGAGGTGAGTGTGTGTGAGAGTGTGTGTGAGAGAGAGAGAGAGAGAGAGAGAGAGAGAGAGAGACAGAGAATGAAGGATGGATGGATGAGTAAAAGCAGAGGGACTTAGAAGAAACAGACAGAAGAGAGAGAGGACCGAAAAATAAAAGACAGGCATGTTGGGTCTCATGTTGTAAAGACCTGAGTGACATGTTTGAGATATTTACTCACTGTAATTCCTCCAGTTTACAGTGTGGGTCCTTCACTAAAGCAATGAGCTGCTCTACATCTGATTCACTCAGGTCATTGACCGACAGGTCCAGGTATTTGAGACTTGAGGAGTGTGAGGTCAGATCAGATACCAGATGTGAGCAGCTCTTATCTGTCAGATTGCAGCCCATTAGCCTGAAACAGAATGCTCTGAATGTTAATCACCCTCTTGTTCTACCACCCTCTCTTTCTCACATTCCACCCCCCTCCCCCCGCCCCCAGACACTTACACACACACACACACACACACACACACACACACACACACACACTCCTTCCCTTGCAAAAATAAATACATACTGTACATATATCCTCACAAAAACACTCTCCCATACATTCTACCATACATTCTAAATAAGCTCTTAAACACGCTGGCTTCAATTCTGCCTTCAACACCATCCAGGCCTGTCAGATAATCAGATGATCAGGACACTCACACAATCAGTCAGACCACCATCAGTTTGAGTGGGTCTGTGTCCTGTTAGAGTGGGTCTGTAACAACCTCCACTACCACCACTGGAGCCCCAAAGGGGGGTGTCCTGAAGCTCTTCCTTTTCACACCAACCACTGTGAACATCCTTCACTAGTCACTACACACGTGACACAACACACACACGGAGACACACAAATCCACTACATGAAATGATGCTTACTGTAGTTCCTCCAGTTGGCAGTTTTGATGACACAGAGCAGAAGATAAAAGTTCCACTCCTGAGTCCAGCAGCTCATTGCCACTCAGGTGCAGCTGTCTGAGACTTGAGGAGTGTGAGGTCAGAGCAGAGGTCAGATAAGAACAGCTCTTCTCTGTCAGATGACACTTAAACAGCCTGAAACAGAATGATCGATCAGAATATTAATAACATATTTTTTCTCTGTCTCTGCATTCCTGTGTTTCAAAACACAAACAACGCCATACAATCCTTCTAACCTACCTTTACCCCCCCCCCCCCCCCCCACACACACACACTTATCTTTCCCCACACACACTCCCTCACACACCTCTTACACACAAGTACTATCTCTCTTCAACCAATGCTGTTATCTGAAACATGGAATTGCTTCTTTAGGACTTCAACTTGCACATTCTGCAAAAAAACGAAAATAACTAACTTTGAAAAAAAAAAAATTCAACGTAGTTTTTCGCGACTTGCGTCTCTGCGCCTTGCACCTGGAATTCACATGCCTGGTCACATATATTTCCCCACACACACTCCCTCACACACCTCTTACACACATGTACTATCTCTCTTCAACACACTCAAACACATTCTCACTCACTCTCTCTCTCTCACACACACATTTACCACCTTCCCTACACACTCTCTCTCCCACACACTCACACACACATTCACACTTTCCCAGTTATCCACACACACCCTCTCTCAGACACTATACACACCTCATACAAACAAAGCCCCCCTCACACACGCATACATACACACACACAAACTCACACACTTACAGTACACACACACACATACACATCCTTCTTTCACACAAACATGAAGTTATACTTACTCAAGTTTCTCCAGTTTGCAGTTTTGATGACAAAGAGCAGAACATAACAGTTCCACTCCTGAGTCCAGCAGCTCATTCTCACTCAGGTTCAGCCGTCTGAGACTTGAGGAGTGTGCGGTCAGGGCAGAGACCAGATAGGAACAGCTTGTCTCTGTCAGATCACATTCAGTCAACCTGAAACAGAACATTGTTATCTGAATCACATATCTTCTACTCACCTCTACTCGCCCCCACACACACTCCAGTCTAAAAACTCACACTCACTTTCTCTCTAACCTAAACACACACTCTTTCAAGGAGGCGTACATTCTCTCCACTATCTGCTGTCTTACATTTACCAAAACACCCCTCACTAACTTTCACACACACACACACACACACGCACACGCACACACATACACATCCCTCTCTCAAACAAACTCACTATATGAAATTATACTTACTTTAGTTCCTCCAGTTTGCAGAACAAAGTGCAGAACATAAAAGTTCCACTCCTGAGTAGTCCAGCAGCACATTGTAACTCAGGTCCAGCAGTCTGAGACTTGAGGAGTGTGCGGTCAGAGCAGAGGCCAGATAAGAACAGCTCTTCTCTGTCAGTTTACATCGAATCAGCCTAAAACAGATTGATAGATCGGAATATTACAGTAATCACCTATACTCTCACACACACAAAAAACACACACACACACACACACACACACACACACACACACACACCAGAGCTAGTGAGCGGAGCTGAGCGGTGCGAATATCCCGCTCCTTGCTCAGGTGACTGTTCACTCGGCCGCTCCTCTGCTCAAGTTCGCATCAGGACGCTCCAGTCAAAATTTTCCCAGTGAAAGCGCTCCATGCTTGCTCCAATTTAAGAGAGGGAGAAATAATCTACATGACGAATTGTCACCTTAAACAAAAAAACTTTAATCCCAAAGAACTAAGAGCAACGGCAATATATTTCACTCATAGAGAACATTTATTTTAAAAGATAGTGCAACACTGATATTGCAACAATGAACAATCTTGACAACATCAATACACATAAACCTAAAACTAAAAGAATCAGTGGGATTAATTGCCTAAAGAATACAGGCTTAGCATTCAAGTTTTACTTTAGCCTTCTACTTGATATGAGGCATATTCAAATTCCTCATGTTTTTCTTTGCTCTCCGTAGCACACACTCATGTTTCTGCAAAATATGTCTTCTTATATTCCAAAATGAATCTTTACTCAATGAAACAGTGTCACCACATGGTTGTTCTTGCTCTACATTGTTAGTATATATTTGTTTTGTAGGAATAGCACACTTGTATGACTACTGGGTTTCCTTTCTAAAATATTTAGCGAACTACATCCCCATCAACGAACTTACAATGGCCAATCTTTGAAATTTAACGGTCTTGGTTTTATTAGGAAGACGTGAATTCTGGGTGGATATGGGCATGCCTCAGACTCGTGGAGTGAGCGGTATCGGAGCGAAATTGGAGCGGAACAGAGCGTCCGCTCCGGCCTCTAAATTAAAAACGCTCCAACAAAACTCCATCCACTCCGCTCCTCACTCTCCGCTCCACTCACTAGCTCTGACACACACACACACACATACACACACACACACACACACACACACACACACACACACACACACACACACACACACACACAAACACACAAACACACAAACACATATTCACAAATATGCTGTATAAACACAGTGTTTCTTACTCAGCTAATGTGGATGTTGTGACCACTGGCACCAGCCTCTGAAGAACATCATCTGGACTGAGGAGTTCAGTCTGATCTTTCTCTGGAGTCTTTATGTACTTCTGCAGGTCAAACTCAGCCAGCTGCTCTTCTGACATCTTTAATTCAAATCTCTTAATCTCCCACTCCCCTGGTAAGAGCATGTCTACACCCAGAGTTCCTGAGCTCCTCTTCTCCTCCACTACAGCATGGTGATTCAGCTCATTCAGACAGTAGAACAGGTTGATTCTTCTGTCTGAGCTACTCTGATCTCTGATCTTCTGTTTGATATACTGGACTGTTGGCTCTGAGCTATCTGATTGGCTACTGCTCAGTGGCAGCATGTGCTTTAAGAGAATCTGATTGGACTCCAGTGAGAGGCCCAGAAGGAAGCGGAGGAAAAGGTCCAGGTGTCCATTCTTACTCTGTAAGGCGAGATCCACTGCAGTCTTGTGTAGGTCATGAAGTGTTGCATCTCTGAACAGAGCAGAGAGCTGAGGGGTTTGCTGTTGGTCAGACATGTTTCTCTGTCTGTTGCTAAAGCACAGGAAGACATAAGAAGCTCCAAGAAACTCTTGGACGCTCAGATGCACAAAGCTGAATACCTTCCCCTGGTACAGTCCAGACTCCTCTCTGAAGATCTGAGTACACACACCTGAGTACACTGATGCTTCTGTGACATCAATGCCACACTCTCTCAGGTCTTCCACATAGAATATCAGATTGCCCTTCTCCAGCTGATGGAAAGCCAGTTTCCCCAGTTTGAAAATCACCTCTTCATCACTCTCATTTCTCTCTGTGTACTTGTACTTTTTCATGTTTGTCTGGATGATCGATCAGGAAGCGTGTGTACATCTGAGTCAGAGTCCTTGGCATTTCTAAACTCTCTGATTCCTCTGATGTTCTCACTACAACAGTGGCTGAAATCCAGCAGAAGACTGGAATGTGGCACATGATGTAGAGGCTCCTGGATGACTTCAGGTGTGTGATGGTTCTGCTAGCCAGGTTCTCATCACTAATTTGTCTCCTGAAGTATTCCTCTTTCTGTGGGTCGTTGAATCCTTTTATTTCTGTCACCTGGTCCACGCATTCAGAAGGGATCTGATTTGCTGCTGCTGGTCGGGTGGTGATCCAGAGGAGAGCAGAGGGAAGCAGATTCCCCCGGATGAGGTTTGTCAGCAGCACGTCCATTGAGGCTGGCTCTGTCACATCACAACACCTTGGGTTGGAGCGGAAATCTAGAGGAAGTCGACACTCATCCAGACCATCAAAGATGAACATGATTCTGTGCTTGGAACTGGCGAAGACTCTTGAATCTTTTATTTCTGAGGAGAAGTGCTGAATAAGATCCACCAGACTGAATTTTTTCTCCTTCATCAGGTTCAGCTCCCGGAAAGGAAGAGGAAATATGAAGTGGACATCCTGATTGGCTGTTCCTTCAGCCCAGTCCAGAATGAACTTCTGCACAGATACCGTTTTTCCAATGCCAGCCACTCCCTTTGTCAGAACTGTTCTGATTACTTTGTCTTGCCCAGATAAAGGTTTAAAGATGTCATTACTTTTGATGGATCTGCCTTGTGCTGCTTTTCTCCAGGATGCCCTCTCTATCTGTCTGACCTCATGTTCATCATTGACCTCTCCTCCTCCCCCCTCTGTGATGTAGAGCTCTGTGTAGATCTCCTGGAGGAGTCTGGTGTCTCCCTGCTGCGTGATTCCCTCAATCAGACACTGAAACTTCTTCCGCAGGTGGGATTTGTGAATCTGCTGCACTTCCACATATTTTACTTGACCTGGTTGGAATCTGTGTAAAAAAAGAAAGAAACATAAACACATAAGCCATTTACATGCTTTTCAGATTTTCTAGTATGTCCTCAGAGTGCTCTGTGCTGGTTATCATCGGTCAAGCAGGAATGAATTATAGCTTTCAGACTCACAGGACATTCTAACAAATATGTACAGTATGATCACTGTTTCCCTCATGGACATTCTAACAAATATGTATGATCACTGTTTCCCTCATGTGACTCATGCTAAATTGACTTGCAGGGACTTGAAGAACTAAAAAAAAAACGCCATTAATAACAAAATAATAACAAAATTATTCCCATCACTGATTATCTTACTGTCCAGTAGATGAGTCTCCCTCTTTAAATTTGACTGGCCAATCCTTAGATCGATCACTCTTCATGGACACACAACTGAGTGTAGGGGAGTGTGACCTCTTCTTCTTTTTTGGACTACAGCAAAACAAATATCATTAGCTATACAACACACACACACACACACATCCACACACACAGCATAAAAATAGGAGCCATTATCTTACTGTCCAGTAGATGAGTCTCCCTCTATAAATTTGACTGGCCAATCCTTAGATCGATCACTCTTCATGGACACACAGCTGGGTGTAGGGGAGTGTGACCTCTTCTTCCTTTTTGGACTACAGCAAAACAAATATCATTAGCTATACAACACTCACACACACACACACACACACACACTTGGATCGATCACTCTTCATGGACACACAGCTGGGTGTAGGGGAGTGTGACCTTTTCTTCTTCTTCTTCTTCTTCTTCTTCTTTTTTGGACTGCAGCAAAAAAACATACAGTACACAGAGATATTTATTATTATTGTATAAGCATAAGTAAGTATATATACTGGTCCTGATGCTGTCTGTGGGCGCACATTACGCTTCTGTGCAGACCAACTAAGTGGAGTATTCACCTGCCTCTTCAATATGTGTGCAAAAGAAGGCCATATTCCCCAGATATGGAAGAGCTCCACCATAATTCCACTAGCTAAACTAAATAAACCCAAGGAGTTGAAAGATTTTAGACCAGTAGCTCTTACATCCTTGGTGATGAAAATCTTTGAAAAAATCCTTAGAGTTGAAATTATGTCCTTGGTCACTGGAAAACTGGATCCATTACAGTTTGCTTATCAAACTGGTAGAAGTGTTGATGACGCAAAACTTTTTATTTTATATACAGTATATAAACACTTGGAGAAGCCTGGGTCCCATGTTAGGCTTTTATTTGCAGATTTTTCTTCTGCTTTCAACAAAATGCAGCCACATATCCTGATCGAGAGACTAGCAAATGATTTTCAGGTACCGAATCAACTATTGCTACTACTTTTAAATTTTTTAACAGATAGAACACACAGAGTCTTTGTAAATGGTCAGTTGTCCCAACCTATTACTTCAAACACTGGCTCGCCGCAAGGATGTGTATTCCAAGGTCCACATTCCAGTCATGGGCTAGTGTTGACATCATTTCTGAAGTGGTGCGACAATAATTTTTTAGATTTAAATGTAGCCAAAACAAAGGAGCTCATAATTGATTTTAGAAGGACAAAAGCAGATCCAATAGCAAGTGTCATACATGGGGGGGGATGTGGAAATCGTTGATTTTTACAAGTACTTAGGTACAATATTTGACAGTGAGCTCAAGTTTCATACCCTGGAAATCCAGAGTTCTCGCGAGAGCACAATTTGAATTGTGCCCGCAAGATACTCTGGCCTAACCTGGCCCTAGCCAGATGAATTTCGCTCCGCCTAGCTCCACTCATCCATCTGGAACCGATCTATTGAAGTGTTGCTTCAGAGGGCTGGACCTAATCAAAAAATGCTTGCATATGATTGAATAAGCCACTTGTCCGTCATCTATTGACGTGCTACTTCAACCACTCACATCGAAGCCAACCCGTGACGCTGATAACAGTCTCACAGTTGCTTCTACGCTATGTCACATCTATGAAACTCCCGCCCTGCGTCCTGATTGGCTAAACCATAAAGTTGGTTGGAGAAATCACTCTCAATGGAAGAGGTTCCAGATGGATGTGAGTGAAGCTAGGCGGAGCTAAGCGGAACGACATTCATCTGGCTAGGCTAGGGCCAGGTTAACTCTGGCCACGAGCAATAGGCTTGTTCGACTTCGACTGAGTCTGACTTCGTCTGGCTTACTACGTAAACGTGATCTTCAGAGGCTAGCCCGGAGGAGCTACAACAGAGGGCAGCTCATCCCGGACAGAAAGGCTACAGTCTGCCTGACGTGACTCACGGGAGACATCGCGGGAGATATCGCGGAATCTTGTTTGCAATAAACACAGCAGAACTTTCATTCTTACTCATTATAATGAGCATGATGACTGACGAAATAAATTCTTATGATGTAGTTTAAATAAACCACTGTTGTCATACAGTTAACAGGCCTGCATTGTAGCACATAAATTCAATATCAAGTGTTTCCCCTATATGTGTGTCTATCTATTTAGCCAACAGCAGAAAATAACAGAATATCCAAACGTTTTCAGTAGGCTAGCCTACCATTGTTGCAGAAATCACGTATAAGAAGGTATCCCTTCGATTTCTGTTTATTTTCGCATATTCCAACATAAGGAAGCAGCATGAGCCTCTAGTCATAATCGTCATGAGGACATTCCTCCCAAATGGCCCTATCACGTCTTTGAACTGACGTCATGAGGGCGTGTTTCAGCGAGAGGGACCTGGCTGCAGACCTCTGGGGGAATTCTATCAGTGGAGCTCCACTCAATAACGGAAATACGTCACCTCCACTTGAATAAGGAAGTAGTCGCTGAAATAACGTGAGACCTGTTTGTGTATTTGATATATATATATATATATATATATATATATATATATATATATATATATATATAATTAAATTAATTGTATATAAATGAACATTAGGAAGAAAATAAACGCATAAAGTAAGCCTAAGTCACCTATTAGAGCTACTAGCTACATTAGCAGCTAGCGAGTAAGACTACAGCTATAACCTGCTGACTTACTGACGTGAAAAAACAGACGTCGGGCTAAATCTTTAACTCCTTTATTATCAAAACATTACAAACTTACATCTGTATAACTTGTACACGTAGCTCCTCCAAGATGTGCACACACATTTTTAAAAAGCGCGGCCAGGCAGCCACCGCTGTAGGGGCGGAGTGGAGGTGCGTCATAGTCAGTGGAGGTGACGTATTTCCGTTCTGGAGTGGAGCTCCACTCCCCATAGGTCTGCAGCCAGGTACTCTTGGTTTCAGCTCGTGCAGCTCGTGGAAGGCAACTGCAAGATCTGTCTGCAGGCTAAGACTCCCGCGATATTTTAAGGCCATGTGACATGGTGTCACGGTGGTAAGTCTCTCCCCGGCTGACAGAAGTCGGACAGAATTTCTAACCAGTATGCATTGCGTCCATCCCAGTATGCATTGTGTTCAACCCAGCATGCATCACATCAAGTCAGATCTGCACAGATCTGCCGCAAGTCGAACTCCCCTAATGATCCAAATTTCTTCTACCTCTCGAGCGAGAGGGACCAATCAAATCGGTGTAGGCGGGACAAAGGCGAGCTGCACTGATGACGACGGTGCTGCGACGTCCGAAATCATCTAGAAAACATTGCAAGATAGCTACCGATGAACACCAGTTGTTTGAAACGGCTTTGGCCGCTACAATAAAGTATTTAGATTTGGCTTTTCAACTAAAAGAGGAGCAGAAAATCGCCCTCAAATCGTTCCTTTGCAAGAACTGGATGTCACACCGTGAATTGTTGTGATTGGTCGTAGCGTTATCCAACTGCGTGCAGTGAGAGTTTCAAATGCATGCTTGGTGCCGCCCATAGATATATACACTAGATGTCGCCTTGACTACTGCTGTTCATTGGAACGAATGCGTCAATCGAGACGCCATCTTGCTTCAGTGATCCACTCCTCTATAATGCATTAGCGTCAATCTGGGCAAAGATCTAGCGAAAATAAAATCACCATAAATCGTCAAAATCTCAAGCAATTATCTAATTTTTTGGGTTGTTCCAACTGACAGGCATGTATTTATGGTTGAGTCTACAGAAAACTAAGCTTAAGACGATAATAAAGATACATTTTACCCGTCTAGCCCCATAGACTCCCATTCATTCTGCACTAGCTAGCGGCGGCCCCTAGAGGAACAATGAGTAAACTGCAACCAGGTTCGATACAATGAAAGTAAACAGGCTCTTCGTAGACAGGCTCTGGTTGAGGCCACATACCCCTCGTCTCGTTTACTCATGTAAGTTGTAATCTCACCAGAAGTTGCTGTAGATCTGTAGAACATTTACCTCTGCTACTACATAGGCTACGCCAGTCGTTACTTTTATAATCATGGGTCAGTGCCATGGGCAAACGAGATGTAGCTGAATTCATAAATGACAAAGCCATGAGAAAGGTGATTTTCTTACGTTTCAACAACAAAGAAGCCGATCTGCCATCATTGTGAGAAGTTCCCAAATTTGTCGCTAATCGCTAAAAAGGTTTTCTATCGCTGGGGATGGCCAAACGTTGCTAAATAGGTAACGCTGACAATACAGGAGAACTAGTTTAGCGATTCAGATCCCTGTACAAAGATGGCGGCGGTGTTGACGCATGCTGACAAGCAGAAGGCGACATCTAGTGTATATATCTATGGGTGCCGCCCCTCAAATTGGGTCATTTTCATTACTCGTGGCCAGACCCTTAATCTGAAAGATTCCAGGGTCTGGTTTACCAGGCTACAAGTTTCATGTAAACACTGAGACAATTGTTAAAAAGGGACAACAGAGAATTCATCTGCTGAGGAAGCTTAACTCCTTCAGTGTCTCTAAAACCATTTTACCATTTTATCAGTCTTTTATTGAGAGTCTTTTTTTCTTTTTTATGTTGGTTCAATAGCCTATCAGTCAAAGACAGGAACAGTCTCAGCAGCATTGTTAACACTTCATCAAAGATTATTGGAACACAGCTAAATAGTCTGAGTGCTCTGTTTAACAAACAGGCAGCCCAAAAGGCTAAAAGTATCATCAGTCAGCCTGATCATGTTTTGGGTGGTGAATTTTCATTAATGCCCTCTGGGAGGCGCTATTATTCTGTCAGGACAAAAACAAAAAGGTTTTCTGGATCCTTCATCCCTACATCCATTAGATTATTAAATAAGGTTGAAGGGACAGAGTACACTACTGAAATTTTGATTTACTGAGCGCTTTTAATACTATTTATTGTAGATTGATGGAGACCGGGACTGCAAACTTAATTGCCCACTGATGGGATTAATAAAGTTTTCTGAATCTGAATCTGAATATAGGGAAATTTGGTCTCTGCATTTATCCCAATCCTTGAATTAGTGAAACAGACTCAGCACACAGTGTACACACAGTGAGGTGAAGCGCACTAATCTGCTGCATGCAACAACAGCGGCGCTCGGGGAGCAGTGAGGGGTTAGGTGCCTTGCTCAAGGGCACTTCAGCCGTGCCTACTGGTCGGGGTTTGAACCGGCAACCCTCCGGTTACAAGTCCGAAGTACTAACCAGTAGGCCACAGCTGCCCTCCCATTTGTAATTGTCTTACACACCATACTGTATATAACACACAGATATGTATTATTATTATTATTATTATTATTATTATTATTATTATTATTACTGTTGTTGTTGTCTTACACACCATATAAGCGACCTTGGGTGCTTTGAAAGGCGCTATGTAACAAATCAAATGCATTATTATTATTATTATTATTATTATTATTATATAACACACATATATTTATTATTATTGTTGTTATCTTACCACAGCGACTCAGAATCATGGTCTTCTTTTTCACTGGAACTCATTTTAGGCAAACAAACCCCTTTTCCCAGGGTCTCCTTTTCCTGGTCATACACTGGAGAGTGCCAATGGGAAAGATCAACATTCACAGGTCATGAGTATGATTTCATTTGTATGCCATTATTCAGTTACCAGTAGTGGATGCCAATATGTACTGTAGTCATCAGTAGCGGCTGGTGGTTGAAAGCAGATATTAAGCACAACGTTGCTTATTTCGTTACTGAGAGATGTCTTTTCAATTATGAACACCACACACTAAACTGCATGCCTGGTTTTCTGCACATCAGCTCCCCCATCCCTAACTGAGACTCTAAGCCTCCATCACCCAACCCTAAACTTGACCAGACTTTTAATCTGATTTACATTTTGCCATTTATACTGTAACAACACCATATCTCTTTCATTTAAAGGAGCTTTATGAGGAACGTTATTTCCTGCAGTAACTCTGCACCTCTTTAGACTCCAGGCAACTCTTTTAAACCAGCCGAACCACTCCCTCATGACGACCCCATACCCCCAGGTGAGATTATGAACATGACCGTCTGTGTGGCATGAGCCTACATCATTGAAAAATACCCAATAGCAATACACTTACATCTACACAATGAAAAAATACAGCAGCCAGAACAGGACACAATGCATCCACATAATTTGCAGAATGTGCTCCATGAAAACGGCACATGTCCTTTTCAGAGATACCTGTTTTATAGCTTTTTACCCCAGAGAGTTTATGATGGATATCACAGTACAATTCAGATTATTAAGATATTGCACAGAGCACCATTCACAACATGAAGTCATAAAGCTGAGCAGATAACACAGAGACACAGCAAAGACTGACAGCATTGAAACCAGCTTGAACCGGCCTGTAAATGATGAATAGATAAAGAATCTTACAGGGATTTATGATTGTTTCAGGAGTTTGATTTTCTAATATCCATTTCCTTGTAGTTCAGCTGCTCTCTGTGAGCAACTGGTTAAACTGTGTCAGTCCCAGACATTAAGTCCATATTCAGAGAGATAAGAAAACCAGCTGAACTTGTTCTGTTGTCAAAACTCATGTGAAGTTAACCCTTTCGCTTCCTCACAAGGTTGCATGAAGGAACACACAGAGACAGAAAGGCAAAGATGGTGGGGGTCCTTCAGCTTCAGTCCTGATTCTCCAGGATGCCTGCACTAGTGTCCAGATGTATTGTACAAAATGATGGTTCCATACTATCCATGTGGGGCTACATGCCCACCAAGTTGTGTACCCCGGTCTTTCAGTGTCCCGGGAATCCTTGATGGAAAATTGGCCATGCAAAAAAAAAAAAAATATCTGACTAAACCTAGCTTCGCTGCGCGGCGATCATAATAAACAGAATGACAAACAGATAAAGAGAAAGATAAACACATTTTAAAGAAAGAAACGGGAGTCAAAATGAAAAGGGGGGAGAGGTGTGTGCTGAAGCAGAAGGACACAACCAAACACACACACATGAGGAGTAAATAATGACACAACCAAACACACACACATGAGGAGTAAATGATGAGGACACAACCAAACACACACACTTGAGGAGTAAATGATGAGGACACAACCAAACACACACACACATGAGGAGTAAATGATGAGGAAGAACTTTAACACGTTTCTGTCAGGCCATTTTAAACGACTACGCAATCATTTTCAGAGAGCTATATAACAAGAAAGCAGAATAGAAAGGAAGAGAGAAAGAAAGAAAGAAAGAAAGAAAGAAAGAAAGAAAAATAAAAAATACAAAAATAAAGATATGAAGATATGTTAGTCAGAAAAAGACATCTCAAACTGTGTCTGATGTGAAGAAATGCCTAAGCAAATATACCACATGGTGTAAAGAGGCTTTAGAAACTCAAACTACGTTGCTGGAAATGCCTTTTCCAGACCCTGAACACGACAACCAACACAATTGGCTTGCACAGAAAACAGAGGAAATGAATACATTTGAGAATGACGTGAAGCAATGGTTGGATGCTGCTGCAAAACAGCACAATGGTAATCTGGATGTGCTGTCTATTCGTTTGTGTCTCATGACGTCACTGTAGCTTTGCGCCGCCATCTTTACGACCGATTCGCGCCCATAGACGCGCCCAGCTCAGCCGCTCAGTGGTCACAACAGCTGACCGTCTGACAGCTAACAGTGAGATAAGTCACGGGGTCTCAGTCTGTCATGCCAGCAATATGTTGTGCAGTTGGCTGCAACAACAGCCGAAAGAGGAACCCTGGACTGGTATTTTATTCTATACCAAAAGAAAAGGAAAGAAGAAAGAAGTGGTTAGCTGTCATTCGAAGAGATAATTGGACACCCACCTCTCACACCTTACTATGCAATGAACACTTCGTATCAGGTAAGTTAAGCCTTCCCCTCAATTTAGTAGGCTAGGCTATCAGATAGGGCTAACAACAAGAGCTATAACATTACATTTGGAGAACCAAGAGAACACTTACAAAACTTGATTAACGTTATCAATCAGTCAAGTTCGTGAGTTTCACATGTTTTGTAAACATCACGCCTTTCAGCCCCTCTGTAATATGTTTGTGTTAAGTAGCTGCACTAGCCGATGCTAACGTTAGCACTTTATTAGAATTGCATTTGCTTTGAGCTAATGTCTTAATCCCTATGATAGCCTTCTTAAACTTATATTTCACATAAACACAAATCCTGAAAGTAGGATGATATCAAAGTAAATTTTTCGGTCTAGCTACCTATGCAAGTCCCTTTGTTTAGCCCATATAGTAATAGTACTGTAAATCCTCAAATTGTGACCACGGTCTTATTTAGGCTACTAGGCTGTGCAAAGCCCAATCCTTTATTTTGGGCAATCTTGTATTTTGGGCAATCTTGTATTCGAGGCAGGCCTTTATTTCTTACTAGTTCTAGGCTTCTGTTGTAGAATTTTATTCTTAGAAATAAAGTAAAATGCTACTTATACAGCATAGGCCTATCGGTAGGCTATCAAAAGCAGAAGATTTTAGGTTAATTTGAGGATTTACGGTACTTCATGAAAATATTTATCATTTAAAAGGAACTAATTTGGGCTAAACCCAGTATTATTAAACCTACCCTTTTCCTTATCTGTCCCTTATTACAACCTAGGTTCTAAGAGAGAGAGAGAGAGATTTAGTCAGGTTGGACAATGTCTCACACGTTATCTTTTATTTTATATGCTCTGACTTTTTAGGAGCAAAACAGGACAATCCATTGAGCCCTGATTTTGTGCCCAGCCTTTTTGCACACACCTCAGCGAGGGAGAGGGAGAAGCAACATTATGCCTGCAAAAAGTTTCAGCAGACTCAGCTGATGAAGCGTAAGATACGCGAGACCTGCAGCAGTCTTGCTGATCCTTCAACCACCGACGTGGCTGACGTGGAGGAGCATGAGGTCACTACTTCCACTGACCATCACACTGACCACAACTATTCAAAAGACACAGGCCCTGGCATTGTAGAACCATGCATGAATCCATCCTGCCAGGCTACGATGTCAGCACTGGAAAGTGAGTGTGCACGGCTCCGAGCTGAGGTTTGTGAGTTAAGGGCCAGGGCAGAGGAGCGGTCCTTAAATGAGGAGGCATTCAGGGATAATGACACCATGGTGCTGGAACTCACAGGTCTTCCATCTTTCGCCAAATTAATTGTTTTATTTAATTTTTTTGCAGAATTTCTGAAAGTTGGACAATCAATCACCCCATTCCAATGTTTGATCCTAACATTAATGAGACTGAGGCTTAATGTGCCGCTTTACTTTTTTTCTTACTTTTTTGGAATTTCTAAGTCAACTGTCGTCAGAGTGTTCAATAGCACATTAGATGTAATGTTTGTCAGATTATCAGATCTAATCTTATGGCCACCAAAAGAACAAATTCAAATTAGTCTCCCAATGTGTTTTAGAAATAACTTTAAGAACTGCACCTCCATCATTGATTGTTTCGAAATATTTATAGAAAAGCCAAGTAACCTGAGATGCCGTGCACAGACATACTCACAGTACAAGCACCACAACACTGTAAAATACCTGATTTCAATAACACCACAAGGTGTTATATCTTACGTGTCAGAAGGATGGGGTGGTCGCACAAGTGACAAGCACATCACAGAAAATTGCGGCTTTCTTGATAAATTGTCACCAGGAGATGTCATTCTAGCTGATAGAGGCTTCAATGTGAAAGAGACAGTGGGTCTGTATTGTGCTCAATTGAAAATACCAGCATTTACCAAAGGCAAGCAACAGATGCATCCACTGGAGCTAGAGGCAACCAGGGGACTCGCAGCCGTCAGGATCCATGTGGAGCGAGTCATTGGCCTGGTGAGGAATAAGTACACTATTCTTCAGACCACCATCCCTCTGTCCCTCTGCCAAGCCGGCGCACAAGGACAGCCCTCCATTGACAAAATGGTAAAAGTTTGTTGTGCTCTTTGTAACATTTGCCCATCTGTCGTCCCTACAGAGTAAGAGGTGGTACAATTGCTTTCCTTGTCAATTTTATTGTACATAGTGTCTCTTTAGTATTTGTGTGGACTCTGAACTACAATGACCAACTACTATACATGCAATTATTATTTGTTTATTGCCCATTTATGGATGTATGGATCAAATGTATTTGTCACATGACTACAAACACATGCACACACAATACAACATACAAAGTACAATGTATACAACAATAACCAAAAAAAAGGATTGTAATATCAATTAAATACATCAATGAATTAATTTATAAAAGTGTATCTGGATAACAACTTCATTTCTTGTTTGTTTGCTTTTTGCATTCTACACATTTCCAACTCTTTGGCACCCTGCTCAGCTTCAGACATGACTTGTGGAAGCGCTTTCGTTTGCATTGCTCAGATGTGCAAGAGAGGATGTCTGTGTCATCAACAGGGTTTCCACAGTAACATCCATCAGGTGCCTTCTCAAAGTTAGCACTTGAGGAGAGGCGTGGCACAGTAAACCATTTGCCCAACAGCTCAGGCAGTGCCCCTGTTCTAATGAATTCTTCCACCCTAGTGTAGGCCTCATCAAAAAAGAATTGATCAAATTGGACTCGTTGCATAAAAAGTTCTTGTGGTGTCCACACAACAAAATCTCCGTACATTACCTCAGCTACACGCATTTGGGCCTGCAGTTGGTACATGTAACTATGATCTCGCTTGAGCGTCATACCTTCCGCAGTCACAGTAAGGCAGAAATGTGGGTCGCTGACACAATCCCTGAGAGCACGGCCATTAGCATTAAAAGGACATTTTATTTCCAGCATACCAGTCCCATGGCAATCACAGGTCACCACACCATCCGGCGATGCACCTAGCCATGGTAGGTCCAGGTTGATGATGAGCCCTGATGCTGTAATGCTAAAGTTCACATGGAGGTCTCGCATGGCCTTCAGGTACAACTCCCTGGCAGTGTCTTCATTTTGCAGACCCCATCTGATGAAAACATATAAGTCTGTCAGCAATGATATTTCACACTTTATGTAAAACCAACTAGCCTTCATTGTCCCAAATATACTATGACACTGTTACATAATATATAATCTCTGGAGTGCAGAGGCGGACAGAGTACACAGCTTCATTACTTGAGTAAAAGTACAGATACCCTTTGCTAAATTTTACTCAAGTAAAAGTATAACAGTCAGATGTCTACTTAAGTAAAAGTACTGAAGTACTTGTTTTTAAAAGTACTTGAGTATCAAGAGTACAAGAGTACATTTTCTAAATATTGCATTACTACTGCCACAGTGCTTACATTTATGTACAGAAACATCCTACATGGAGTTATAAAAAATGTTAATGTTAATACCTTGGAGAATGTAAAAGGAATTAGTAAAATCAAGTCATTTTCATCTTTTTACCATGTTGCCAGGGATGGGCAGTATTTCTAATACATTCTATTTAAAATACGTATTTCAAAAACAAAATACCATTTTGTAATTGAAACACTTGAAGCGAAAACTATCATTAACTTGTTCAGAAAATTGAAATAGTCTGGCGAGGTGGGGCCACAGGTTGGCACATTCCTGGGATGGACCTGCTGCGTCTTCATCCATTGTTTCGTCCATGGTTTCGTCTCTTATCTAAATCTAACCATGGAGTTGACTTTGGCGGAAAGCTGAAGGTGATTGCTGATAGGCTGTCCCAATCAGTGGCGCCTGCACAATCCAATCACGTTTGAGAGGGAAACAACAAATTGAGGGTTTCCGAGATTTTTCTTTTTTCCTTTTTTTTTTAGAAGTAACGGGTACTCACGGTTATGGATAGAAATGTAGTGGAGTAAAGAGTACAATATTTGCCTCTCAAATGTACTTGAGTAAAGTCATGAGTACTCCCCAAAAATGATACTCGAGTAAAGTACAGATCCCTCAAAACTGTACTCAAGTACTGTACTCAAGTAAATGTACTCCGTTACTGTCCGGCTCTGCTGGAGTGTATTCATGATGAAATTGCAAGAAAAAGGCTTGGTTAATATGTCTTACTTTCTAAACTGTATACCTGGTTGCTGCTGTTGAAAAGAGAGAAGACTGAGGATAGCAAACTCTCTTTATCAGCGATGAAGAGTTCTTTGTCCTGGCTGCCTCATGAAATGTTGATGCGGTAACTCTCCCTGCTCTCTGATCAAACCATACCCTGGACTTTCTCTGCTCTCTTGTCTTTTCCTCAACTAACAAACACTACAAAAATAACTGAATCATCAAAAGGGTTGTGATGGTAATTATTACAAAAGCATGATGTGGTACAAGTGGACCTTGACAATTCCCACCCTTCAAGGTGGGGAATGACAAGAAAAAGTTTGAGAACCGCTCTTAAAGAAGTCTTTTTTTTTATATCTTACCTGCTCCGGAGTGAGATGCAGCTCCTCAAAAATCCTAGCAGCCTCCTCCAGCAGTGCGGGCAAATCTAATTCAAGCCTGGTGCTTGAGTACAGTGTAGGAAGAGGTGGTGGCATGTCCAACTGTACAGTCTTGGGCATGTATCTGATGGAATGGCCTTTAACAACTGACAAAATGGCACTTCTCTTAGGGATGACCTCCTGGTTTTCACTGTGGTGGAGCTGTTCAAAAAACAGCTTGAGCTCATCAGTGGATGGTTTCATGTGATGGTGCTCATCTTGTTTTTTAGCTTTCTCCTTATTTTGAAAGATGTTTGATAACTCATCATATTTGACAAGTTTTTGCCTTGGCTCTTCCCATGCACATGCTTTGTCTGTGCATGTCTGTCCCTCTCTGCGCTCAACAGCAGCTAGGAGTGAGAACATTAGTGCTGCAGCGTGGGAGCACACCTCCCCCAGCCCAGCCATACAAGTGCAGTGTGCCGTTAATACAGTCCCTGCCTCCTGCACCACTACCCATGGCCATGTTGGCTTATTGTTAAGAGCCTGTGAATGATGGACCTGTTAAGTGAAGAACAAACTGTTAAATAGTGAATATCTTTTCAAAGGCTAGTTATCCTACTATGCTGTAATGGACAGCATTATATTATTTGGAGTCGTAGATCTTCTGTAAACCTCCTTAGAGCTCATAGAACAGTTGCACATTTTGATTTGTTATTATCATTATCAAATTATCATGGCTAATGCCTGGAATGCGTCAAAAGAATGTGTTACGTTTTTATGTTTTGGATGGTGTAGCCTACGCGAGCCGAGTCAGGACGTGAGGGGGAAAAGTTTGGGATCCGCTGCTCTAGCAGAAAGCTGAAGTGCTCACTAGCAGCACTGACATCAACAATGATCAGAGTAACCCACCCCAAACTGTTCCCATAAAGTCACAATCGCCTCGTTTCCCTTCCTTTCATGTTCTTTCAATGAGTATAAACCATGGACTGTATAAAATAGGTACAAACACATCTGACATTAATTAAATAACATTATCCAGATTAATGACAGCTAGCTGTGAGCTAAATGACACTAAAATGAGTGGTAGCTTGCTAGCTTTTAGCCACTTAACTAACAACTCGCTACTACTTAGTCAGAGTAAACTACCACCAAAATCAGACATTTAAATCGTTTTTACATAATACTTACATTTCCCATGATTAAATATAAATCCTTGGTGGCCAGGTGCCGCACTTTCACATTTTTGACCCATCCAGCCACAGCATATTGATAGGCATCAGTACTCTTAAATGCCTTCAAGCTATCCCCACTGTACGGGGAGGGGTTATGAACAAGGTAAATGTATATATCGTGGAAAGCCAATTGGGGCAAGCCTGGGGCAGATAATAAGGGACAAAAGAAATCTGGAGGTAACAAATAAGGATCGGAGCCTAAAATTGAAATTTTCTCCACATATCTCTCTCTCTCTCTCACATTCAAGTGTGCAGTGCGGGCGGCCATACTGGGCGAGATCGGTCGTAAATATGGCGGCGTTCTATTTGATAGTGACGTAGATGGCACCTATGAATAGACCCTTTCAAGAGAGTTCCATTATCAGCATCATAGTTGGCCCCACAAGGCTTCCGTTTTAACATTCCATATGTTATCTTAATGCAGAGGAAGTAGATTGGGGCCCAAATAGAATGTTCAAGCATTGTTTTAGTTTTTATTGTTGAAAGGGTCTATAACACATTCTGACATAAGGCCTCAAGATACTATATCCAATTTTTCAAGTAAAGTGTCAAAACACAAAGGTCACTCTTCTGTTCATTCAAAGGCTTCCAAAGTTATTTCTGTATGTTCAAAGGCAAAGGCTGAAAGGGCTGCACTTTTACAGTCTGCAGCTGCTTTGAGAAAAATGTATGACATTGACGCTGAAGAAGAAGCCCTTCAAATTGAAAAGGCAAAGGGAACAGCTAGAGGTTGAGGCCAGGTTGGCTGCAAAGGGAACAGCTAGAGGTTGAGGCCAGGTTGGCTGCAAAGGGAACAGCTAGAGGTTGAGGCCAGGTTGGCTGCTGCTACAGCTAAACTGTATGTGTTTGAAAATGTGTGTGGTGGTGAAGATGTAGATGAATATGAGGAGGATAATGGAGAAGATGCCTTGATAGCCTATCTTCATGCTCATTTGAAATCGCAAACATCATTATCTTCATGCTCATTTGAAATCACAAACATCATTATTTGAACACAGCTCCTGTCTTGTCATGAATGCTTCATGCTCATTTGAAATGCCTCATCAATGCCTCATGCCCGAGCGCCAACGCTAGGGTAGCAGCAGAGCTAGTAGCCGACAACGCTAACAACATGCTAGCCGCCTACCCGGAGGCTCCGGCGTTTATCCTGGGTGATTTTAACAACTGCAGACTCAACGATGTTCTGCCATCCTTCCACCAGTTCGTGGGTGTTCCAACGAGGAAGGAGAACACTCTGGACTTGTGCTATGGCAATGTTGCTGATGCCTTCACCGCACGTGCCTTCCCGCCCCTCGGTTTCTCTGACCACAACGTCATCTTCCTCCTCCCGCAGTACAAACCGGAACTGAAACGGATCAAACCAACAACCCACAGCATCACCCTCTGGTCGGAGGACGCTATTGAGCAATTACAGGGCTCTCTAGCCTGCACGGACTGGGGTATTTTTCAGGGCACACTGGACGAGAGGGTATCCACCATCACTGACTACATCAAGTTCTGTATCCACACCACCATCCCCACCAGAACTGTCAAAAGATACCCCAACTCCAAACCCTGGATTACCCCCCACATAAAACATGCACTTAAAGAAAAGCGGACAGCATTCAGGAATAAGGACTGGGCCACTCTCAAAATACTCAACAGACAAATAAAGAATGACATCATCAGAGCCAAAATGCAATATAAAAACAAACTGGAGCAGGAGTTTAGCAACATGAACACAAAACAAGCATTCCAGAGAATCAAGAAACTTACAGGTCAAGAACATAACCACCATCACCAACCAAGCTCGGACCCTCTTCATCTTGCAAACACCCTGAACAGTTTCTTCAACCGGTTCGACATCCATGACCACACCCCCACCTGTGAGGAACTTCTCAGAACCCTTCCCTCCCACGAACCTCACCACCCGCCCTTCACAGAGGAGGATGTGCAGCAGCAGCTGGCCAGGTGCAAAGTTGGCAAGGCACCAGGGCCAGACGGCATCCCGGCAAAGGTGCTGAAGTGCTGTGCAATGGAGCTCTCTCCCATCTTCCACTCCATCTTCTGGGAATCCTACAGGACAGCAACAATACCCACCCTCTGGAAAACATCAACCATTACACCTGTACCCAAGAAACCACGCCCCTCAGAGCCCAACCACTTCCGTCCGGTCGCACTCACCCCAATAATCATGAAATGCATGGAGAAAATCATACTACAACTCATCTTACCTGCTGTCAGCACACAACTGGACCCATACCAATTTGCATACCGGCCGAAAAGGGGGACAGAGGACGCAGTGGCATGCCTTCTCCACTCCCTCCTTCACCACCTCCAGACTCCCCATAACTTTGCCTCAGTTCTGTTTGTTGACTTCAGCTCCGCATTCAATACAATCCAGCGCCATCAACTCATCAAGAAACTACAGCACCTGAATGTCACCCCTCTCCTCATCCACTGGATAAACAACTTTCTCAGCAACAGGCCACAGACAGTGAAAATAGGGACTACAACATCATCAACCATCATCACCAACACTGGAACCCCCCAAGGTTGCGTACTCAGTCCCTTCCTGTACACACTTTACACAAATGACTGCCAGAGTTCACTACCCAACACCACTTACTACAAATATGCAGATGACACAGCCATAGTAGGACTACTTACAGACAACAGTTCCATCACAGCCTACCACCAGTCCATCACAGATTTTGCACTGTGGTGCTCTGATAACTACCTCCAACTCAACATTGACAAGACAAAAGAACTGGTCATTCATGCATCAAAATCACCCCCTGGACTCACTCACATCACCATACATGGCCAACCAGTTGCACAGGTCAGCACTTCTTCAATATCTTGGTCTCACCGTTGACAATAAGCTTAACTTCAATGAACATGTCACCATTACACAGAAACGTGCACAACAGAGACTGTATGCAATATGCAAACTAAGATCACTGTATGTTGCCCCCCATCTCCTTCTGCTACTCTACAAAAGCATCATCCAACCACTTCTACTCTACTGCTCCCCCTGTTTCTTCACCATACTAAATGTCACCAGCAAGAACAAACTCATTAAAATCTCACACTTAGCATCCAAGATAATACAGCTTCCCACCCCCAGCCTCACTGATGCAAATGACACAGCCACCACACGCCTTGCACGCACCATAGTAAGCAGCCCTGACCATCCCCTGAACCGGTTCTTCACCCTACTCCCATCTGGCCGCAGATACAGAGTCCTGGACTGGAAAAAAGCACACTTTAAGAAAAGTTTTATACCCTCAGCAATCACTGCACTTAACAAACTCCTGTGACAATTACCCATTCCCCCTATTCTTTTGTGTTTTATGTTGTCTGCACTGTCCACCTTTTTGCCTGTATGGTGTTGAGGAAGAAGGGAACTGGGGGGGGGGTGTTATGTTATATGTATGAGGCTGTGAATATCCTGCATGGAATGTAACAAAGACATGTGTGAAAAAGAATATCCCTATGGGACAATAAAAGACTCTCTCTAAATCACAAACATCATTATTTGAACACAGCTCCTGTCTTGTCATGAATGCTTCATGCTCATTTGAAATCACAAACATCATTATTTGAACACAGCTCCTGTCTTGTCATGAATGCTTCATGCTCATTTGAAATCACAAACATCATTATTTGAGCACAGCTCCTGTCTTGTCATGAATGCCTATCTTCATGCTCATTTGAAATCACAAACATCAAGTTATTTGTCTTGCGACTTTCCTTAAACTGTCTCTTTCCAACAGGACTAAACCTGAAACAGAAAAGCTTCACCTCATTGCACACACAAACCCTCACCTTATTACACAAACACACACAAACACACACAGTAAGATTGTGAGATTCCTTCATGTCATTTGTGCTGTCACTGTAACAGAGGTTGTCTCTCCCCTCCCTTGATCACTCTGTGTTGTGTTAATTGTGGGAATGATGGACGCCACAACCAACCTTTGCTTTTGATATTTATTTATTTATAGCTCTCTCTTCACATTTGCAGTCAATTCACACTGAATGTCTGTAAGCTAACTAGCTTAACACTATGGGACTACACCTGCAGCGACACTTGCAGACTGTAGCATGTGGAACTCGTGTAACGTGCATTGTGCACTTAGCTAATATAAAAACGGTGATTAAAACAATGTAACTCGTGTAACGTGCATTGTGCACTGAGCTAATATAAAAACGGTGATTAAAACAACGTAACTCGTGTATAAGGTGTGCAACACCAGACATCAGTTCTATGTGAAAAAAGCATGATACAATTAACCATGAAAGCATAAACAAAAGATACGATGCATTGTATGCAAGACACTGTAACGCATGCTGGCTCACGCATGAGCTACATAAGGGAGTTCCACGCCAGAAGGTGTAAATAAAGAATATTTATTAAAGTAATATACGAAAAAGTCAGTGTGGTGAATAAAAGCAAGGTGTAGTGCAAGTGTATGTCTAGGGATGTGTTCAAACAAACAAAAAGACGACGGTCGAGTGGAGAGGAAGCCCATCTGCACTTGGAACCCAGGCCTTCAAATACAGGTGCTCATCAGGGCAACACCAAACACCTGCACATCTCGGGCAACCTGCTTCACAGAGACAGACAAACATGAGCGCAAGTGGGCGGGGCCAGTGAAGACCTGGCAGGGTCGTAACACCCCCCCTCTTAAGACAGACGACCACAAAGTGAGCCGTCTGACAGAAGTAAACAAACATCAAAAACAATCAATCTTTTCCTCAATATAAAATTACTAGGGCATAAAGGTCACAGACCCACCAACCATCACCAACCACCACCAACAGTTGTAACAAGTAGGTTCTAAATACATCACCATCCATCCCCCAGTCAAAACTATCCCACTAGCACCCCGTTCCCCCCCCCCCCAAACCTCCATGTCCAGTAGAACCAGCAATTTCCCGGCGCCTGGAAAAAGCACATTAAGGACATACTGGAGAGAAGACATAGGAGAGAGAAGATGCGTGAGACAAAATGACAGGACATCAGGCTCAATTTCCATCATCCACTGAACGGGACAACGCATCTGCAATGACGTTATCGACCCCTCGGATATGGCGAATCTCCAGATGGTAAGGCTGTAAGAACAACGCCCAGCGCATCAGACGCTGGTTCGGGTTCTGCAAAGAATGCAAAAAGGTGAGGGGGTTGTGGTCGGAAAACACAACCATCGGCTGTACCCCTCCCCCCACATATACATCAAAATTCTGCAACGCCCATACCAGTGCCAGCGCTTCCTTTTCTATAGTGGAATAATTCAGTTGGTGTTTATTAAATTTCCGGGAAAAATAACAAACTGGACGAACTATGCCCTTCTCATCCGTTTGTAAAAGTACCGCCCCTGCCCCAACATGGCTCGCATCCACCTGTATATGAAAGGGTTGATCCAACCGTGGAGCCGCCAAGACGGGAGCAGAGCTCAGCAACAACTTCACATTGTCAAAAGCACTTTGACATGCCAATGACCAAACAAACTTCGACCCACCCTTCAAGAGATCTGTAAGGGGAGACACCACAGAAGAAAAGTTAGGGCAAAAGCTCCTATAGTACCCCGCCATTCCCAAAAATCGCATTAGCTCCCTTTTAGTTCTAGGTGGCAGAAACCCATCAATGGCAAGAACCTTGGCCCTAACGGGACAAACACGGCCCTGCCCGACTACCTTCCCGAGATACACCACAGTGGCATGAGCGAACTCACATTTGGCCAGATTTATGGTCAACTTGGCCTCTACCAGACGCTTAAATAGTGAACGAATGCGGGTAATATGGTCATCCCATGTCTCACTCACAAGGACCAGATCGTCTAAATATACTGCACACCCGTCTAAACCAGTAACCACTTTATTCATTAAGCGCTGGAATGTGCATGGCGCATTACGTAGACCAAAACTCATCACACTATACGAGTATAGGCCAGATGGTGTTACAAAGGCCGAAACTTCCTGCGCACGAGGAGTCAACGCAACCTGATAGTAACCTTTTAGCAAATCAAATTTACTAACGTACCGTGCAGCACCCACACGGTCCACACAGTCATCAACTCTTGGGAGCGGGAACGAATCTGGTTTGGTCACCTTGTTTAACTTGCGGTAATCTGTACAAAACCTGAAAGTATTGTCAGGCTTACCTACTAGTAAACAAGGTGACGCCCAGCTGGAGTACGATTGCTTGGCCAAACCATGATCTAACAAATATTTGACCTCATCCTCTAAAAACTTCTGCTTCTGTGGTGAAACACGATAAAAGCGCTGACGGATTGGTTGTGCGTCGCCAACGTCAATGTCATGTTGAATCCAATCAGTACATGTAGGTGTGTCTGAAAACAAGACATCAAAAGACATGATTAAAAACTTCCAATTCCTCTTTACACTCTACCGGAAGATGACTCAACAGACTATCCAGGTTAGCCAGTGTCTCAGAGTTCCTAAGTCGCGGTTGCAGGACTGCATCGTCAGGACCAAATGAGTCCTCATCAGCTGCCACCTGCTGAGACACATTGGGCCCCTCCTGCACTGCAGCCACTGCAGCAGGCTTCACTGGATCACTAGCACCAGCACTAAAAGAGGAATAGTATGGTTTAAGCAGATTAAGATGACACAATTGAGTAGACCTCTTACGATCTGGTGTTGACAGCAAATAATCACGCTCAGACACCTGACGCACAATAGAATATGGCCCAACAAATTTGGCACAAAATGGTGACCCAGGCATTGGCAAGAGAGCCAAAACCTGGTCACCAGGACTAAAAGTTCTCTCCACTGCCCGTCGGTCAAAGTTCTTCTTCATCTTAACCTGGGCCTTGGTGAGATTCCTACACGCCAACTTCCAGGCCAAAAACAGCTTGCGTCTAAACCCGTGAACATAATCAATAACATTATTTGGAGGTGACGATGGCTCCAACCCATCCTTTAAAATAGACAACGGACCACGAACATCATGTGCAAATACTAACTCATTTGGACTAAAACCAATGCTGTCCTGTACCACCTCCCGTGCTGCCAAAAGCAGCCACGGAAGCCCCTCCTCCCAGTCCCTGTTCAACTCAACACAATAAGAGCGCAACAAAGACTTTAATGTTGAATGGAAGCGCTCAAGGGCACCTTGACTTTGTGCGTGATATGCGCTGCTTAGTTGTTGCTTAACGTGAAGCTGTTTTAACACCTCTTTAAACATCTTTGAAGTGAAATTACTTCCACGATCACTTTGGATGATTTTGGGTATACCAAAGATAGAAATGAACTGGGAAAGCGCTTTGACAACAGATTTTGTGTGAATGGTTCGCAGTGGATAAGCTGCTGGATACCGAGTGGCCTGGCACATGACCGTTAACAAGTATGCACACCCTGATCTTGATGGCGGCAGTGGCCCTACACAGTCAATTATTAGATGTTCAAATGGCTGTCCTACTACTGGAATGGGACACAATGGGGCCGGTTTAATTGACTGGTTTGGCTTACCCGAAATTTGGCACACGTGACGGGTCTTAACAAAGGCAGCCACATCACGTTTTACTCTAGGCCAATAAAAGTGCTGCAACAGCCGACGGTAAGTTTTCTGAACACCAAAGTGCCCAGACTTGTCACCATGGGCTGTCTGTAACACCAAGTCACGATACTTCCTTGGCATGACTACCTGCAACACAGGATCTTTAACACCACATTCATAAGGCAACCACTTACGCACCAGCAAACCCTCAACAATAAAATAACCACTAGCTGCACTTTTCACATCACCCTCAGTTCGAGCTGTCATTAATAACTCCACCAGATCAGCCTCTTCTTCCTGCGCTGCAATCAAATCAACACGGGACAGAGAGGAAGGCAGCACGGGTACAACTGGACAAGCCTCATCAGTAAATTCATCAACCACTTGCGCCTGACTCCTTGCACGAGTCACAGCACATGCTGTAAAAACGTCCGGAAACTCATTTGCACAATCAGAATCTTTTGATAAAACGGGGACATTACTGACCACAGGCGGAGGAGACACCCCAGGCCAGACGGCTTTCCCCGCCAGGTTATTTCCGAGAATCACGTCCACTCCCTCCACTGGCAAAGAAGGACGGACTCCTATAACCACCTCACCTTTAACCAAATCAGAATTCATCACAATCCTATGGAGCGGGACAGATATGGGCTGCATCCCAATCCCCCGGATTAGGACACAGCTACCAGTGTCTGAAACATCAGAAAATGGCAGAACTGACTGAAGGATAAATGATTCACTCGCCCCTGTATCGCGCAACACTCTCACGACCACTTGATCAGAGCTACCCACCATTGAAACATAACCATTAGTAATGAACGGACTGAATCCCTCACATTCACATTCATCAAAAATGTCAGTCCTCTGTCGCTGTTCATCTCCAGACGGATCAGCCCTCTCACTGCCAGACCCATCTACAGAGGTACAGCGACAATGAGACAAAGGCGTTACTGCTTGAGAACCCATTCCCACTGGGACCCCGCCCACTGAAAGATTCCCCCTGCCAGACTTATGACGTTTATCACGCAAAACAGGACACTCTTTTTTCCAATGCCCTTTTTCTAAGCAATAATGGCAACTGCCCTCACCAGCTTTATTTTTGCCACCCTGATCCCGTTTAAAAGCATTAAAGCGTCTGGGACGAGAATCTTCGCGACTGAAACCTCGAGGCAAATCGTCAGGACTAAAACTCTGAGGCGCATGATCTCTGAATTTACTCTTGTGGGTCAAAACAAACTCATCCGCTAGAACCGCGGCTTCTGCAGCTGTTTTAATTTTATGTTCGTTTATGTAAGTAGCAAGTCTGTCTGGAATTACGTTTTTAAACTGCTCTAGTACAACCAAATTGCACAGCTCCTCAAACGTCTTCACTCCTTCAGACGTACGCCAACGCATAAACAAACTAGTCAGCTCACGGGCAAGTTCAGTATGTGTTTGTCTCTCCCCCTTCTTCCAATTTCTAAATTTTTGTCTGTAAGCTTCAGGAATAAGCTCAAAAGCCTTCAAAATAGCCCCCTTTACAGCTTCATAATTCTTCCGTTCCGACGCACCAAGCGCAATAAAGGCCTCCTGAGCGCGCCCTGTTATCACAGCCTGTAACAACAGAGTTCGTTCAGCGTCTCCCCAACCTCGCTCACTGGCAACATTTTCAAATAACGCAAAAAATACATCGGGGTCGCGTTCGTTGAATTTCGGCAGAAATTTTATCATAGTAGACAAGTTTGACTCAGATGTATTAGCTGGTTGGGCTGGCCATCTACCTGCTGCCATCAACCGAAGTCTCTCAGTCTCATTCTCTAACTTGATGCGCTCAAGCTCACTTTCTTTTTCCAATTCGCGCTGCCGTATTTTTAATCTCTCATATTCCAAAAGACGTTCTTTTTCCTTTTCCTCAGCCTCTGATTTACGCTCCATTTCTCGCTCAGCCGCTTCCAATTTCAGTCCTCGTTCCCTCTCTTTAGCCCTTTCGGACAATTCTCTTGCTGCCAATCTATCGCGTTCGATTTGTAATTCAATAAGTACCTTTTGTTGCTCAAAAGTTAAATGAACAGCCTGAGGAGTCGATGTACTTAGAGGGGCAGGCTGCTCAGATAACTCATTCATCGAAACGACTTCCATCTCATTAAGTCTCTCCAATACCAATTTTTGCAATATTGCCTTTTTGGCCGACTTCGGAAGTTGAGACTCAAAACAATAGTGTTCAGCGACATACGCAACTGGTCTTTCGTTACACCAAACAATTCTTTTTTCGTCGGAGCAGCAAAAAACACACTAAGATTTTCCATTCGAATAACTATCTAAAAGTAGTCCGATTGTCATAGTACAACAAACTTACTCAAAAAATTCATGAGAAATTCGAAAGCCCTAAAATCTACCCAATCGTAAACATCGCCCCCCACCAGTCACTTGGCGCCTGAAAGCACAGCGGAACACTTTGGCCTACTTATACAGAGAGTGAGCTGCCCGGCATCTATCTCGCCACAAATGCCCTAAATATTTCCACCCCCTACGTCTTCAGTGTGCCCACCTATGATTGAACCGATAAGCAGTTCCCCCACGTTCGACACACCACTTAAGCTACAAGTTAACCAACACAAAAAAGTTTTAGGCGTCTCACCTAAGACCGGGTTTGCACGTAGCTCAAAAGTAACTTACCCTATTAGGTTCCGCCAGGCCTCCCGACACCAAGAAACAGCGAGGACAAAGCGCACGAAAGGATTAATCCTGCAACTAAGCACAGGATGCCAGCGGAACTTCCTCTCCCGTCGTAACAAGCGTACACCGGAAAACAGGTAATTAATTAAGCTCTTTAACAAAACAAAACATGGAACTCCCCAAACAATCCCTGTGCGTAAGGCACATCTAATCACACAAAACCGGAGTTATCAAAAAAAATTGTAATCGTGCGTCTAAGAGGGAAAAAAAAAATCTTACCGATTTAGGCACGATTTCCAAATTCAACTCCCGGACAGCCCCCACATGTAACGCATGCTGGCTCACGCATGAGCTACATAAGGGAGTTCCACGCCAGAAGGTGTAAATAAAGAATATTTATTAAAGTAATATACGAAAAAGTCAGTGTGGTGAATAAAAGCAAGGTGTAGTGCAAGTGTATGTCTAGGGATGTGTTCAAACAAACAAAAAGACGACGGTCGAGTGGAGAGGAAGCCCATCTGCACTTGGAACCCAGGCCTTCAAATACAGGTGCTCATCAGGGCAACACCAAACACCTGCACATCTCGGGCAACCTGCTTCACAGAGACAGACAAACATGAGCGCAAGTGGGCGGGGCCAGTGAAGACCTGGCAGGGTCGTAACAACACATACATGTCCCTCTGCATCAGGACAGTTGCAAAAGAGGCAGAGCAGAGGGCTACATGAAAACTTAAGGGGTCTCCAGCGTGGGAACCAACTTCCAACCCAAGTCACCCCCCCCCCCCCCAACACACACACACACACACACACCCCACCCTACTACCTGCTGTACCAGAGGCGTGGGAAAACTGCAAAATTGCACAGAACATGCAGAAAAAGATGGGAAAATTCAGGGAAGCATAATTACATCACCACTAAACAACTTCATAGCTTTGTTTTGCAGGGATTTGTAATATACATTTCAGTCAAGACTACTTAGTTAATTAGTCCAGATAGTTAAATACTATTTGTAATGCATAATGTTTCATTTGGCGGTATGGCTCTGTTCTGGGAGCCCCCTGCCCTTCCACATGTAAACATGAAAAGCCTAAGACAGAGAGAGCAGCAGATAAACCCCCCATGGGGTACAGAACAGACCAGACATCAATGCAGCAACTAGACATTGATAAGGCAGATGAGGAGGAGATGGGGTACAGAACAGAGCAGGCATCAATGCAGCAACTAGACATTGATAAGGCAGATGAGGAGGAGATGGAGTACAGAACAGACCAGGCATCAATGCAGCAACTAGACATTGATAAGGCAGATGAGGAGGAGATGGAGTACAGAACAGACCAGGCATCAATGCAGCAACTAGACATTGATAAGGCAGATGAGGAGGAGATGGGGTACAGAACAGAGCAGACATCAATGCAGCAACTAGACATTGATAAGGCAGATGTGTGAGGAGGAGATGGAGTACAGAACAGACCAGGCATCAATGCAGCAACTAGACATTGATAAGGCAGATGTGTGAGGAGGAGATGGAGTACAGAACAGAGCAGGCATCAATGCAGCAACTAGACATTGATAAGGCAGATGTGTGAGGAGGAGATGGAGTACAGAACAGAGCAGACATCAATGCAGCAACTAGACATTGATAAGGCAGATGAGGAGGAGATGGGGTACAGAACAGAGCAGGCATCAATGCAGCAACTAGACATTGATAAGGCAGATGAGGAGGAGATGGGGTACAGAACAGAGCAGGCATCAATGCAGCAACTAGACATTGATAAGGCAGATGAGGAGGAGATGGGGTGGAGGTGGGGTACAGAACAGACCAGCCATCAATGCAGCAACTAGACATTGATAAGGCAGATGAGGAGGAGATGGGGTACAGAACAGAGCAGGCATCAATGCAGCAACTAGACATTGATAAGGCAGATGTATGAGGAGATGGAGTACACACCAGACCAGGCATCAATGACAGCAACTAGACATTGATAAGGCAGATGAGGAGGAGATGGGGTACAGAACAGACCAGGCATCAATGCAGCAACTAGACATTGATAAGGCAGATGAGGAGGAGATGGGGTACAGAACAGACCAGGCATCAATGCAGCAACTAGACATTGATAAGGCAGATGAGGAGGAGATGGGGTACAGAACAGACCAGGCATCAATGCAGCAACTAGACATTGATAAGGCAGATGAGGAGGAGATGGAGTACAGAACAGAGCAGCCATCAATGCAGCAATTAGACATTGATAAGGCAGATGAGGAGGAGATGGGGTACAGAACAGAGCAGGCATCAATGCAGCAACTAGACATTGATAAGGCAGATGTGTGAGGAGGAGATGGGGTGGAGGTGGGGGACAGAACAGAGCAGGCATCGTCAACACTAAACAACCTCAAAGCTTTCACAGTTCTGCAGAGATTGTAATTAACATTGGTGGTAGAATTGTAGTGTTCTTACACAAGGAATGGCAATAGTCATACGGAACAGTTGTTGGGTGTATCTTACCCTGGTTGCTGCATGAGGTAGCACTGTTCTCCATCAGAACTGTGTTTGATCTCCTTCTGTGAACTGTCTGTGTGTTTGCAGCTCTGTGCCCAGAGGAAGGCGGTAAAAGGGACTTGGTAAGTAGCGTTAAGAGAACCCAGGCCATCTGTACTGAAAAAGCTCAAACAATATCAGTTATTAGATTTGATTAGATTAGATTAAACTTTATTGTCATTTAGCAGAGTACAGGTACAGAGCCAATGAAATGCAGTTGACATCCAACTGGAAGTGCAAAGAAGCATTAAGTACCAAGTGCAGGTAGAGTATGGCTGTGTAGACAATAGAGATTAATAATGTACAGTGTATAGTTGGATAAATACAGGTTTCCAGATGACATGTCTACAGAGATAAATAGAGCATATATGATGAGTATAAATAGACATTCTATATCACTAATATATATATATATATATATATATATAACATAATCTTGCACCCTCTTATCTTTCAAGCCTCCTGACCCCTTACCAACCTACCAACACCTTACGCTCCACTGATGCCCACCCCAACCTACCCGCACCTTACGCTCCACTGATGCCCACCCCAACCAACCCGCACCTTACGCTCCACTGAGCCCACCCCAACCTACCCGCACCTTATGCTCCACTGATGCCCACCCCAACCTACCCGCACCTTACGCTCCACTGATGCCCACCTCCTATCCACCCCCACTGCACATCTCTGTTCCATGGGTGACAGGGCTTTTTAGCGTGGCTGGCCCCAAACTCTGGAACTCCCTTCCACTCCCACAAACTCTGTGGTTAATTAATCTGAATTAATCGCATGCATGCATCCATTTTTGCTATGAACATAATTATCTTAAAATCAATTTTGGCAGATGAGTGAATCAATGACGAGCCAAACCAACATTATACAACAACATTATAGACTTTAAAGTTCAACGTCTCTCTTTTATTAATTTCCCCTTTGGCTCAAGCATCAGCGTAGTTCCTGGTGTCAGATTTTTAGTATGATGCAAATGACTGAAGTTACTACTCACTGTCAATGGCATGTGCAGAGTAAGCTACCCTAACACCAAGGTAATGTGTGGTATACCCCCCATGATTTATCCTTTTTTGGACATTCAAACATGTTGTAGATTTTTGTTCACATAATTATTAGGTTGTTACCTTTTCTATCCAGTAGGTGGCAGTCCAGGATAAGAGAACGCAGGGCTCTGAGAAAACGAGACAAAAAAAGCAGCATAGCCTACAAGTGCGAATCGAAATGCAAAGTGTGAAGTTATTGGAATGGAAATAAATGTAACCACCTTCAACATACATTTGAAAACATTTTGTTTCAAGTGTGCAACAAATGTAGTCAATGTAGTAAGGGAGTTTGTCGTTAGTTAGTTAGTTAGTCAGTCGTAGGGTAGGCCTATAGGCTAAGCAAACAATACACTACGTTAGCAAAGTAACTTTAACAAGGCTGGCAGCTAGCATTATCATCATCAAGAGGTGTGCTAACTTGTAGGCCTACCTCCAGATTGCTTTGCATTGAGGTGATACCAGAGCCAGGCTACCTATTAAACATGCTCTGGTGATATTTCAGACTTGAACTCCCATGGTAGGCAACGGGAATTCCTTACCGCAGAAATAGTAGATTGATCCTTCTGTAAACAGGATTTGTCTGGGCGTTCTTATAAAACAGGCTAAACGTTTCATTCAAAGCAGCTTTCTCGTCTGCGTCCTTCAGTCACTATAGCCACACTGCACTGTGTCAAATGTCACCACGAAATGTGATTAAGCAGCTTTATTTTCTTTAATGCCTTAATATTTCTGTAATTAATTAATCAAAGTTAATGTGTTATTTTGACAGCCCTAGTTATTATACTACTGCAATACACTAATCTGGTACAGTGTTGCACTGAATAGAGAGATGACCTTGGTGGTCAATGCATGCCATGTCCAACTACAGAAAAAGGAAGTTCGAAGAAAAGAAAAAAAAAACACAAAATAAAATCACACTCTGTTTTGTTATGGCATAGAAAACAATGAAACAAATCAACTGACAACAGGTTCATCACATCTCCTTTCAGAATCTTTATTTAAACATTTAAAAGTCAGAAACACATTTTATTTACATATTTTAAGTCAGAAAAACAAGCATGTTTTTTCTATGTCAACACATACTGTATAGAACCACTGACACCTCAGATCAGCAAATATTTTTT